>NC_051311.1:168556430-168700187 GCF_015220235.1 Choloepus didactylus
GAGGGGGTTCCAAGAAGCCTCCCAGGCTGTGCAGCGCAGGGCCGGCGCACTACAGCAGGGCGGTCAGCAGGTTTAGCTGAAGTCAAGCGTGTGCAGGTCTTCCGGCCCGGAAGGGTCCAGCGCAGCTTCGCGATGAGGTTGTGGCGCAGCGTCAGCACCATAGCTGGGGGAAGTGACAGAGCTCTTGTGAGCTCACGGCCTGCAGCCATTTGTAGCTGCGGTGGAGACTGCGCAGGTCAAACCGCAAGCAGCAGCGGAGGCGCTCCAGGCTGCGGTTCGCGGCGTCAGATATGTTCTCTTATGATTTTGGAGGTAAGAGGTCTGAAATTGATACCAGTGGTCAGAAGTCAAGATGTCAGCAGAGCCATACTCTACCAGGAGGCTCTGAAACAATCTATTTCTTTGCCTTTTCCAGCACCTGGAGCTGCTTTCTTTGCCTTTTCTCCTTCTGGTAGGTTCTGGTATTGAGTGGTTCTTGGTCCTTTCCTCCGTTTTCAAAACCCACAGCATAACATCTTGAAATCTCTCTGTTGAGGTTGTCACATCACCTTCTTTCTTCTGTGTTGACAAGTCTCTGCCTTCTCTTAGTAGGGCGCTTGTAATTACATTTCGGGCCTCCCCTGAAAAATCCAAGATAATATCCCAAGGTATTAATGTAATCGCTTCTGCAGAAAACCTTTTTCCAAGAAAACATTCAGAATTTCCAGTGATTCTTTGAAGGTGATTCTCTGACACTGTGCCCAAAGTGAGACAAGACCTTGGCCCACAGTTGCAGACAGAGTGCAGAATGCTCAGAGCTTTTACAGAGGGAGGAATTACATTTCTCCACAGTGGGTTGAACATTATTTTCAAAAAAATTCTCATAAACATAAGCTGCATCAGAACAATCTAAATTTCCACAGAGGAAAGGGATACTAGCTCTAATATTTTCTACTGTTGTTTCAAACCTGAGCAGTGTTGAGAGCAGAATGGTAACAGAAAATATTTACACCATTTAAAAAATTTAATAGCATCCCCCCAAAGATATGTTGATATTCTCATCCCTAATAACTCAGAATGTGAACTCATTTGGAACTACAGTTATTACAGTTGGCATTAGGCAAGTTAAAATTAGGTCATACTGGAGTAAGGTGGATCCTTAATCCAATATGACTGATGTCCTTGTAAGAAGAGGAAATGCAGACACAGGCAGAAGGGAGGATGCCATATGATGATGGAAGCAGAGAATCCATGGATTTCTGGCAGCCACCAGAAGCTAGAAAGAAGCAAGAAAGAATTCTCCCTTACAGCTTTAAGAAAAAGCTGTTCTTGCTGACACCTTGGTTTAAGAATCTACCCTCCAACACTGTGAGTCATTAAATTACTGTTGTGTAAACTAGGCAGTTTGTGGTACTTTGGAGACCTTGGAAACTGAGACACCATTTATTTATCATAGGAAAATATTCATTGAGTTCTCAGTACTGTTCTGAGTGTTGGTGATTTAGTAGAAAGAAGTGAAATCGTCATGAAGATTATATTCTAGGGATGTGACAAACTAGATGCAAGCAAAAAGTAAGCAAACACACAAATTTCCTATTGTTTTTTGTAAGTACTATGAAATAAAATAAATCAGGGCAGAGAGTAGAGTGGCATAAGTGGAAGATGTTCTGGATACCCATTGAATAAATACATATGTAATACTGACAGACTCACCCATGGAGATCAGATAACCCAAGACCTCCAGCACCCCATCTGAATACAGCTTTGTCTGGTATAGGACAAGCTGGGCCCATTCTTCTTGGGTGAATTCTACAGCTACAAACTTTGAAGGTCATTGTCTCCAAAAACATCACAGGCATTCTGGTTCACACAGTGCCATCATTACCAAAGTCCAAGGAAGGATGGTTAACATGATAGTGTTGGGGAAGAGGGTTTTGTATGTATAGGAAACCCTGTTTGTAGTCAATTGTTTATCTGTGCCCATCTGTCATGTGCCTTTCATACATATTCAGAGAGGAATGTACATACCCTGAACACATAATTACATCATTATAAAGGAATCTCACTGATACGTGATGTGAAATAGCCTGGCAGTTTCATAATAAACTCATAATTCCGACTTCTAGACTAGTTATTATAAAATCAGTACTTGAGAATTCATAATTAAAACCCTCCTCCCCTTTGATTTAATATATGATCTATAGTTGCATCATAAAGCAGGCAATATCCCTGATAAACTTTGTTTTTAATCTTCATTTTATTGAGATATATTCACATACCACGCAGTCATACAAAACAAATCGTACATTCGATTGTTCACAGTACCATTACATAGTTGTACATTCATCACCCAAATCAATCCCTGACACATTCATTAGCACACACACAAAAATAACAAGAATAATAATTAAAGTGAAAAAGAGCAATTAAAGTAAAAAAGAAACACTGGGTACTTTGTCTGTTTGTTTGTTTTCCTTCCCCTATTTTTCTACTCATCCATCCATATAAACTAGACAAAGGGGAGTGTGGTCCTTATGGCTTTCCCAATCCCATTGTCACCCCTCATAAGCTACATTTTTATACAATTGTCTTCGAGATTCATGGGTTCTGGGTTGTAGTTTGATAGTTTCAGGTATCCATCACCAGCTACCCCAATTCTTTAGAACCTAAAAAGGGTTGTCTAAATTGGGTGTAAGAGTGCCCACCAGAGTGACCTCTCGGCTCTTTTGGAATCTCTCTGCCACTGAAGCTTATTTCATTCCTATTCACTCCCTCCCTTTTGGTCAAGAAGATGTTCTCCGTCCCACGATGCCGGGTCTACATTCCTCCCCGGGAGTCATATTGCACGTTGCCAGGGAGATTCACTCCCCTGGATGTCTGATCCCACCTAGAGGGGAGGGCAGTGATTTCACCTTTCAAGTTGGCTTAGCTAGAGAGAGAGGGCCACATCTGAGCAACAAAGGCATTCGGGAGGAGGCTCTTAGGCACAAATATAGGGAGACCTAGCCTCTCCTTTACAGCAACCGTCTTCCCAAGGGTAAAACCTATGGTAGAGGGCTCAACCCATCAAACCACCAGTCCCCTATGTCTGTGGTCATGTTAGCAACCATACAGGTGGGGTAGGCCAGTACCCCTGCATTCTCCACAGGCTCTCAAGGGGGCACTACATATTTTTTTCCCTTTTTTTTTTAACCTTTTTTTTCTTTTTTAAATCAACTGTATGAAAAAAAACAAAATACAATAAAAGAACATTTCAAAGATACCATAACAAGGGAGTAATAAAAAGACAACTAAGCTAAGATAACTGCTTTACTTCCAACCTGTTCCTACTTTACCCCAAGAAAGTTGCCTAATATAACAACATTTCTGTGAACTTGTTCCTACTATATCCATTGGAAATTAGCAGACCATAGACATTCCTGGGCATCCCCAGAACGTTAAATAGCTTACCTGTTCTTCTTGGATTATTGTTCCACCTTCCTTAATTGCTCTCTATTGCTAGTTCCCCTACATTCTACATTATAAACCATTTGTTTTACATTTTTCAAAGTTCACATTAGTGGTAGCATATAATATTTCTCCTTTTGTGCCTGGCCGATTTCACTCAGCATTATGTCTTCAAGGTTCATCCATGTTGTCATATGTTTCACGAGATCGTTCCTTCTTACTGCCGTGTAGTATTCCATCATATGTATATACCACATTTTATTTATCCACTCATCTGTTGAAGGACATTTGGGTTGTTGCCATCTCTTGGCAATTGTGAATAATGCTGCTATGAACATTGGTGGGTAGATATCTGTTCGTGTCACTGCCTTCCGATCTTCCGGGTATATACCGAGAAGTGCAATCGCTGGATCGAAGGGTAACTCTATATTTAGTTTTCTAAGGAACTGCCAGACTGACTTCCAGAGTGGCTGAACCATTACACAGTCCCACCAACAATGAATAAGAGTTCCAATTTCTCCACATCCCTCCAGCATTTGTAGTTTCCTGTTTGTTTAATGGCAGCCACTCTAATCAGTGTGAGATGGTATCTCATTGCGGTCTTAATTTGCATCTCTCTAATAGCTAGTGAAGCTGAACATTTTTTCATGTGTTTCTTGGCCATTTGTATTTCCTCTTCAGAGAACTGTCTTTTCATATCTTTTGCCCATTTTATAATTGGGCTGTCTGTACTATTGTCATTGAGTTGTAGGATTTCTTTATATATGCAAGATATCAGTCTTTTGTCAGATACATGGTTTCCAAAAATTTTTTCCCATTGAGTTGGCTGCCTCTTTACCTTTTTGAGAAATTCCTTTGAGGTGCAGAAACTTCTAAGCTTGAGGAGTTCCCATTTATCTATTTTTTCTTTTGTTCCTTGTGCTTTGGGTGTAAAGTCTAGGAAGTGGCCGCCTAAGACAACGTCTTGAAGATGTTTTCCTACATTATCTTCTAGGAGTTTTATGGTACTTTCTTTTACATTGAGATCTTTCATCCATTTTGAATTAATTTTTGTGTAGGGTGTGAGGTAGGGGTCCTCTTTCATTCTTTTGGATATGGATATCCAACTCTCCCAGCCCCATTTGTTGAAAAGACCATTATGACTGAGTTCAGTGACTTTGGGGGCCTTATCAAAGATCAGTCAGCCATAGATCTGAGAGTCTATCTCTGAATTCTCAATTCGATTCCATTGATCTATATGTCTATCTTTGTGCCAGTACCATGCTGTTTTGACAACTGTGGCTTTATAATAAGCTTCAAAGTCAGGGAGTGTAAGTCCTCCCACTTCGTTTTTCTTTTTTAGAGTGTCTTTAGCAATTCGAGGCATCTTCCCTTTCCAAATAAATTTGATAACTAGCTTTTCCAAGTCTGCAAAGTAGGTTGTTGGAATTTTGATTGGGATTGCATTGAATCTGTAGATGAGTTTGGGTAGGATTGACATCTTAATGACATTTAGCCTTCCTATCCATGAACATGGAATATTTTTCCATCTTTTAAGGTCCCCTTCTATTTCTTTTAGTAGAGTTATGTAGTTTTCTTTGTATAGGTCTTTTACATCTTTGGTTAAGCTTATTCCTAGGTACTTGATTTTTTTAGTTGCTATTGAAAATGGTATCTTTTTCTTGAGTGTCTCTTCACTTTGTTCATTTCTAGCATATAGAAACATTACTGAATTATGTGCATTAATCTTGTATCCCGCTACTTTGGTACATTTGTTTATTAGCTCTAGTAGCTGTATTGTTGATTTCTCAGGGTTTTCCAGATATAAGATCATATCATCTGCAAACAATGACAGTTTTACTTCTTCTCTTCCAATTTGGATGCCTTTTATTTCTTTGTCTTGCCGGATTGCCCTGGCTAGCACTTCCAGCACAATGTTGAATAACAGTGGTGACAGCGGGCATCCTTGTCTTTTTCCTGATCTTAGAGGGAAGGCTTTCAGTCTCTCACCATTGAGTACTATGCTGGCTGTGGGTCTTTCATATATGCTCTTCATCATATTGAGGAAGTTTCCTTCAATTACTACCTTTTGAAATGCTTTTATCAAAAATGGATGTTGGAGTTTGTCAAATGCTTTTTCAGCATCTATTGTGATGATCATTTGATTTTTCCCTTTCAAATTTTTAATGTGTTGTAATACATTGATTGATTTTCTTATGTTGAACCATCCTTGCATGCCTGGAATGAACCCCACTTTGTCATGGTGTATGATTTTTTTAATGTGTCTTTGGATTCGATTTGCAAGTATTTTGTTGAGGAGTTTTGCATCTATATTCATTAGGGAGATTGGCCGGTAGTTTTCCTTTTTTGTAGCATCTTTGCCTGGTTTTGGTATTAGATTGATGTTAGCTTCATAAAATGAGTTAGGTAGTGTTCCATTTTCTTCAATGTTTTGAAAGAGTTTGAGTAAGATTGGTGTCAGTTCTTTCTGGAAAGTTTGGTAGAATTCCCCTGTGAAGCCATCTGGCCCTGGGCATTTATTTGTGGGAAGATTTTTGATGACTGATTGGATCTCTTTGCTTGTGATGGGTTGATTGAGGTCTTCTATTTCTTCTCTGGTCAGTCTAGGTTGTTCATATGTTTCCAGGAAATTGTCCATTTCCTCTACATTATCCAGTTTGTTGCCGTACAGTTGTTCATAGTATCCTCTTATAATTTGTTTAATTTCTTCAGGATCTGCAGTTAGGTCACCTTTTTTCATTCATTATTTTGTTTATATGGGTCTTCTCTCTTTTTGATTTTGTCAGTCTAGCTAGGGGCTTGTCAACTTTTGGTGATATTTATCCTCTGTATTGTTTTTTTTTTTTTTTTGTTCTCTATGTCATTTATTTCTGCTTTAATCCTTGTTATTTCTTTTCTTCTACTTGGTTTAGGATTGGTTTGCTGTTCATTTTCTTGCTTCTTCAGTTGATCCATTAGTTCTTTGATTTTGGCTCTTTCTTCCTATTTAATATATACTTTTAGTGCTATAAATTTCCCCCTCAGCACTGCTTTTGCTGCATCCCATAGGTTTTGGTATGTTGTGTTCTCATTTTCATTCGTCTCTATATATTTAGCAATTTCTCTTGCTATTTCTTCTTTAACCCACTGATTGTTTAGGAGTGTGTTGTTTAACCTCCAGGTATTTGTGAATTTTCTAAGTCTCTGATGGTTATTGACTTCTAATTGTATTCCATTATGGTCAGAGAATGTGCTTTGAATAATTTCAATCTTTTTAAATTTATTGAGGCTTGTGTTATGTCCCATCATATGATCTATTCTGGAGAAAGTTCCATGAGCACTAGAAAAGTATGTGTATCCTGGTGATTTGGGATGTAATGTTCTGTATATGTCTGCTAAATCTAATTCATTTATCAGATTGTTTAGGTTTTCAATTTCCTTTTTGGTCTTCTGTCTGATTGATCTATCTATAGGAGAGAGTGATGTGTTGAAGTCTCCCAAATTATTGTGGAAACATCAGTTGCTTCCTTTAGTTTTGCCAGTGTTTCTCTCATGTATTTTGTGGCACCTTGATTGGGTGCATAGACATTTATGATTGTTATTTCCTCTTGTTGAATTTCCCCCTTTATTAGTATGTAGTGGCCTTCTTTGTCTCTCAAAACATCCCTGCAGTTAAAGTGTATTTTATCTGAGATTAATATTGCTACACCGGCTTTCTTTTGGCTGTAGCTTGCATGAAATATTTTTTTCCATCCTTTCACTTTCAATTTCGTTGTGTCGCTGTGTCTAAGATGAGTCTCTTGTATGCAACATATTGATGGTTAATCTTTTTTGATCCATTCTGTGAATCTGTATCTTTTAATTGGGGAGTTTAATCGATTTACATTCAACGTTATAACCGTGAAGGCATTTCTTGAATCAGCCATCTTATCCTTTGGTTTATGTTTGTCATATATATTTTTCCTCTCTCTCTATTAATGTCCTTTATTGTACCCATACCAAATCTCTTTAGTACTGAACCTTTCTCCAAGTCTCTCTGTCATTTCTTTGTTTCTCTGTCTGTAGGGCTCCCTTTAGTATCTCCAGTAGGGCAGGTCTCTTGTTAGCAAGTTCTCTCAGCATTTGTTTGTCTGTGAAAAATTTAAGCTCTCCCTCAAATTTGAAGGAGAGCTTTGCTGGATAAAGTATTCTTGGCTGGAAATTTTTCTCACTCAGAATTTTAAATATATCATGCCACTGCCTTCACGCCTCCATGGTGGCTGCTGAGTAGTCACTACTGAGTCTTATGCTGTTTCCTTTGTATGTGCTGAATTGCTTTTCTCTTGCTGCTTTCAGAACTTGCTCCTTCTCTTCCGTGTTTGACAGTGTGATCAGAATATGTCTTGGGGTGGGTTTATTTGGATTTATTCTGTTTGGAGTTCGCTGAGCTTTTATGATTTGTGTATTTATGTTGTTCAGAAGAGTTAGGAAGTTTTCCCCAGCAATTTCTTTGAATACTCTTCCTAGAACTTTACCCTTTTCTTCCCCTTCTGGAACACCAGTGAGTCTTATATTCAGACGTTTTATATTATCTGTCATATCCCTGCGGTCCATTTCGATTTTTTCAATTTTTTTCCCCATTCTTTCTTTTATGCTTTCATTTTCCATTCTGTCATCTTCCAGGTCACTGATTCGTTGTTCAACTTCCTCTAGTCTTGTACTATGAGTGTCCAGAATCTTTTTAATTTGGTCAACAGTTTCTTTAATTTCCATAAGATCATCCATTTTTTTATTTAGTCTTGCAATGTCTTCTTTATGCTCTTCTAGGGTCTTCTTGATATCCTTTGTATCCCATGCTATGGTCTCATTGTTTATCTTTAGTTCTTTGAGTAGCTGCTCTAGGTGCTGTGTCTCCTGATCTTTTGATTTGGGTGTTTGGGCCTGGGTTATCTATATCATCTGGTTTTTTCATATGCTTTATAATTTTCTGTTGTTTTTGGCCTCGTGGCATTTGCTGAACTTGATAGGGTTCTTTTAGGATTTGCAGACCAATTGAAGTCCTTATCTCTAATTTTTCAGATCTACAGCTTCGTGGAGTACACTTTCTCTAACTAACCAGCAGGTGGTGTCCACGAGCCATCTGTTCTCCACAAGCCAGTTCTCCCCTGCTTTGCCTTTGTGGTGAGTGGGGGAGTGAGTCTCGTGGGGTCCAATTGGTGTACCAAGCTTGCGTGTGTAGTTGGTGTTGCCCGCCCTGTATATGGGGCGTGTTTCTGGGCAGTCAGGGAGGGGGGTGGCTCTAACAATCAAATCTCCCTGGTGATCCTGGAGTTTTAAAGCTGCTGCCATAGTCTAATCCTTCAGTTCAGTCCTGCCACAGTTTGTCTCTGCCACTGACCCACAAGTCCTTGGTATTGGCGTATGGCTCCTGAGACTTGCAAGTGGGTCCCTCTTCCAGGCCGTGCACCCCCTGGTCCTCTGTTGAGGGATGACTGTGCTATGTCACAGGTGAGTGCCATCCCCCAGGGCTGCTCTGGGCTGCTGGGCTGTGTAGGGAGGCTCCCAGTCTGCTGAAATGATGGCTGAATGCGGCTATGTTAATTCACACTGCTCCACCTTCCCAACTCTGGGACAGTCAGCTGAGGTTGCAGGGAAGGCTAATGTCCATGCCCAGTTTTGTGGTGTGTGCCTGTTATTTGAAGCACTTCCGTCACACTGGATTGTCTTGGGCAGCTCTGGGCTATGGGGCTGGCGAGGGGCTAGAGTGTTTCCTGTCCACCAGGATGATGGCTGTGAGCGGACACCCCCCTTTTCTTGGGAAGTTGTGGTGTTTAGTGAATTTTCTCAGCCACTGGATTATTGCCTTTTGTCTCAGAGCTCTCTTAGTTCTGCTCTTGTCTTGACCTGCCCAAATTGCAAGTCTTTGAAGCTTTCTGTATTGGGCTTCTTAGAGTAATTGTTTTAGAAAAAGAAAAAAGGATTAAAAAAAAAAAAGGACCCTCCTCACAGATCTAATGGGTTATTGAAATGCTAAGAGACAAAGCAATTAGGGCCATTAAGGAAAGGTCCACAGGGCAGAGAGATCAGCTTTTCTTCGGGATTTGCATATGAGCCTCAGGGCCTGAGCTCTGCCCTTCCCCTTTCTATGTTCACCAGAACTCCAAAAATCCTCCGCTTTTATTTTGGAGTTTTTCGTGTTGTTTTTTTTCTATGCCTGTCTCCTCTCTGCTAGGCTGGCTGCTCTCAGATTCTCTGGTGTCTGGTCTCAGTCTGTCTATGGTTGGAGTCTGTATCAGTAGAATGAGTTTCCGATAAGAGCAGCCACTGCAGTTCTCCCTTCTCCTTCCCGGAGCTGACAGCCCCTCCTCCCCCGGGACTGAGCCTGGCAGGGAGGGGTGCGGGTCCCCTGGCCACAAAAACTTACAGATTTCGCTGATCTCAGCAGTTCCACGTTTTCATGAGTGTTGTATGAAGTATGCCTAAAGTCAGATTGCTCTGTGGTGTCCAGTCCACGCAGTTCCTAGCTTTCTACCTACTTTCCTGGAGGAGTAACTAAAACATACAGCTCACCAGTCTGCCATCTTGCCCTGCCCCCTGATAAACTTTTAAACTGTGATTGTGGGTAGATTATTCCCCTTATGAACCTCAGTTTCATTTGTCAGACAGTTTAAAAACATATTAGAAGTGTTGGGAGTTGCAATAAACTCCTGTGTAAATTCTTTCTGTACAGCAAACAATAAATACAAGCAGTAGGTCAATTAGTCTATGATTACTCAAGTGGCAGAGAACCTTGACTCAATGTCCTGTATTGTGCTGGACGAAAAGCTTTCATACAGAACCTGGAGTCAGAAGCTGCTGTTTCTGTCATCTCTAACATAACTCACTTGTTCTTTGAAAGACATGAGTAGACAAGTTCTGCAGCACAGTCGGGGCTCCTGAGACTGCTCTTCTGAACAACCATTGTCGCATGATCCTCCTGCAGTGAGGCCTCCCAGCATCAATTACCATTGTCTGTCTTCTATATTCATCCCATTTCTCTGCCCAATTATAACAGATACCTCTCGACTAATTCTGGTATCTCCTAGTCCTTCAGAAATTGGCTCAGGACATTAGTGTTTGTTATAACTATGATGTCTTCTCCTAAATGTTTCATGAATTTAAAAAAAACAGTGCTCCCTGTGGATTGCTTCCATATTTCATGTTTTAACAAATGCTAATTACAAAGAGGTAAAATGGAGACTGGAGACAAGGGATGTAATGAGAATTTTAGTTATCTTTTCAAGTTTTCAAAATGTTCATGTAACTTTTATCAAAGCAGTAATAAGATTAAATTTTTTAAATGCAATTTTATGGAGATATAATTACATAACATACAATCATTCAAAGTGTACAATCAGTGTTTCACAGTATCCTCATACAGGTGTGCATTCATCACCACAATCAAACATTTTCATTACTCCAAAAAATAAAATAAAATTTAAAATAAAAACAATGTCCAAGACATCATATTCCCCTCCACCTATTGTTGATTTACTTTTTAAAAAATACGGCTTAATTGAGATATATTCACACACCCTACAGTCATCCACAGTGTACAATCAGTTATTCACAGCATCATCATAAATTTGTGTGTTCATCATGAGAATCAATTTTTGAACTTTTTCCTTACTCCAAAATAAAAATAAAAGCAAAAAAACACACCCAAAACTTTCCATCCCCTCTATCCCAGCCTATTCTTCATCTAATTTTTCTCCCCATTTTTCTACTTATCTGTCCATACGCTGGATAAAGGGAGTGCAAACCACAAGCTTTTCACAATCACACAGTCACACTGTGCAAGCTACATAGTTATACAATCATCTTTAAGAATCAAGGTCTCTGGTTTGCAGTTTGACAGCTTCAGGTATTTCCCTCCAGCCATTCCAACACACTAAAAACTAAAAGTGATATTTATATGCATAAGAATACCCTGCAGAGTGACCTCTTGACTCCATTTGAAATCTCTCAGCCACTGGATCCTTATTTGGTTTTATCTCTCTTTCCCCTTTTGATCAAGGAGAGCCTCTCAATCCCACAGTGCTGGCTCCAGAATCATCTCCAGGAGTCATTTCCCACATTGCCAGGGGGATTTACACTGCAGGGTGACATGTCCCTTGTAAGGAAGATGGTTGTGAATTCACCTGCTGAGTGGGCTTAGAGAGAGAGGGGGCACATCTGAGTAATAAACAGGCTTTCTGGGAGGGGAGTCATAGGTACAATTATAAGTGGGCTTAGCCTCTCCCTTGCATCAACTAGCCTTACAGGGGAAAGCCCCCAAATCGAGGGCTCGGCCCACTAAATTGGCAGCCCTCAATGTTTGCGGGAAAATCATCAAAAGCCCAAGTGGGGCTTCCAACACTTCTGTGTTTCTCCCCAGCTCCTGGGGGGAGGGGAGGGGAGCCTGCAAATACACTTATACTCTCTGCCCATATCACTCTGGGATGTGTCAGGATTTCACCCCAGCCTGTACAAACTCAACAAATCCCACTTCCCATTCACTGGTTCCTGCACCTATGGTGTTCAAACAAACTGATTGTACAAGTTAAATTATCTAATGTGCTACAGAAAATACAGATCCTGGACCAGATAAACATCTCCTCCCCTGGTCTTACACATAAGTTGTAGTTTTAAAACCCAGTCAGAGAGCCTTGCTCTGGCTCCTGCTGTGCCCTGTGTCGGTCCTGAGAGCCGATGCGAAGCAGCGGGCCGCAGCCAGCCTAGAGAGCTGCTCCGGGGAGGCGGCAGCGTCCGTGGCCGTCCTGTGAGGAGGGTTGGAGTCCGGCGACTCCCACAGCGCAGTGGCTCCCATTGGCCTCAAAGCGGTGGTTGGAGAGAAGATCATGCATGATGTGATAAAGAAGGTAAAGAAGAAGGGGGAGTGGAAGGTGTTGGTGCTTGACCAGTTAAGCAGGAGAATGCTCTCCTCCTGTTGTAAGATGATGGACATCATGACAGAGGGGATGACAATTGTGGAAGATATCAACAAGTGCAGAGAACCACTCCCTAGCCTGGAGGCTGTTTATCTCATCACTCCTGGGAAGCCTGTCCACTCTCTCTCATCAGTGACTTTAAGGATCCACTGACTGCTAAATATCAAGCTGCTCACGTCTTCTTCACTGACTCTTGTCCAGATGCCCTATTTAAGGAGCTGGTAAAATCTCGAGCAGCCAAAGTCATAAAAACACTGACTGAAATCAACATTGCATTTCTCCCATATGAATCCCAGGCTCTTTTCAAAGCTTCTACAGTCCCCACAAGGCTCAGATGAAGAATCCTATACTGGAGCGCCTGGCAGAGCAGATCGCAACTCTCTGTGCCACCCTGAAGGAGTACCCAGCTGTGCTGTATCGGGGGAATACAAAGACAATGCCTTGCTGGCTCAGCTAATCCAGGACAAGCTTGATGCCTATAAAGCTGATAACCCAACAATGGGAGAGGGCCCAGACAAGACACGCTCCCAGCTCCTGATCCTGGATCGTGGATTTGACACCAGTTCCCCTGTACTTCATGAATTGACTTTTCAGGCTATGAGCTATGATCTGCTGCCTGTTGAAAATGACATATACAAGTATGAGACGAGCGGTATTGGGGATGCATGGGTGGAGGAAGTGCTCCTGGATGAGGATGACGACCTCTGGGTAACACTGCGCCACAAGCACATCGCAGAGGTGTCCCAGGAAGTCACCCGTTCTCTGAAAGATTTTTCTTCTAGCAAGAGAATGAATACTGGAGAAAAGACCACTATGGAGGACTTGTCCCAGATGCTGAAGAAGATGCTCCAGTACCAGAAAGAGCTCAGCAAGTATTCCACCCACCTGCACCTTGCTGAGGACTCTATGAAGCATTACAGGGCACCGTAGATAAACTCTGCAGGGTGAAGCAGGACCTGGCAATGGGCACAGATGCTGAAGGGGAAAAGATCAAGGACCCCATGAGAGCCATCGTCCCCATTCTGCTAGATGCAAACGTTAGCACTTAGAACAAAATCTGCATCATCCTTCTCTACATCTTTATGAAGAATGGCATCACTGAGGAAAACCTGAACAAACTGATCCAGCATGCTCAGATTCCACTGGAAGACAGTGAAATTATCACCAATATGGCCCACCTCGGGGTACTCATCGTGACAGACTCCACTTTGCGTTGCAGGGGCAAGCTGGAATGGAAGGAACGCATTAGTGAGCAGACCTACCAGCTCTCACGATGGACCCCAATTATTAAAGACATCATGGAGGACACTATTGAGGACAAACTTGATACCAAGCACTATCTTTATATCTCTACCCACTCCTCTGCCTCTTTTAGTACCACTCCGGTCAGTGCCCACTATGGACACTGGCATAAGAGTAAGGCCCCAGGGGAGTACTGCAGTGGTCCCCGCCTCATTGTTTTCATCCTTGGGGGTGTGAGCCTGAATGAGATGCATTGTGCTTATGAGGTGAACCAAGCCAATGGAAAGTGGGTAGTGCTAATAGGATCCACACATTCTCACCCCACAGATACTGCTGGATATGCTGAAGAAACGGAATAAAACAGATGAAGAAATAAGCAGTTAAAAAATAACATCACCCCTCCAAACAGTGCACTCTCTTCCCACCCTGCTGCTGACCACCTCCGTTTCTTTGCTGCCCCCCCTCCATCCCTCCATTGCCTCCCTTGCCAGCACTGCACCCCCTAGCCGGCACTGTCGCCGCTGCATTCTCGTGTTTAATGATGCCCTCTTCTCGTTTGAAACAAAAGAAAAGAATGCATTGTGTTTTTTAAAAAAGGGTATCTTATATACGTATCTTTAAAGGAGAAATTCTTGTGCATGTGATGCACTCCTGGAAATTTTTTGAACTGTGTAGAATGAATGGTCCGACACATTCCCCTGGGGTCCCCTTCTTCCCATTATTTATGGCTCTGTGACCTTGTACATAACCCAATGCAACATGTGGAAATTGCTTGAGTATGGAAAAGTAGAAGTTTGAGTGTTTTTTAAAACTTATTTTAGGTTGTTCCTGTTCTTGTTGGGAATCATAGAGATATCTGTGTCTTTGAAGTATTTCAAACTGGGATTAATCTATTAGCTTCACTCCAGTTCCTATCCCTCATTGCCCATTTTCATCCACATAACTTGGAAGTGATATCTCATGAGGTTGGAGATGGAATAGACCTCTTCTCTTTCCCCAGTGGCTCATACCCCAGGAACATGGCTCTGGGTGGGGGTTAGGGGTGTCCCCGTGAGATCCAACAGGGTGCTGGCTGGCGTTTTTTCCTTTCACTGCTGGTCGCTGCTCTCCTGCTGGCCTGTTCCCACAGGGGTTGATCTTGAGAGAAGTCATTCTCCAGTCCAGGTCATGTGCCCAGGCAAGTGAAAAGTGAGCTCCCAGCCAGGGACCTTCATCTCTTTTGGAGAAGCAGTTAAGCCCAATCCTATTGACCAGACTCCTCCTTTCCCTAGGCATGACCCTAACAGAGCTTTTTCTTAATAGGGTCAGCTGGGTAGATCTCAAGTGTCAGGAATGGACCAGAGCACAATATCAAAGGCCCCTTTCCTGCAGAGAAGGCTTCTTGGCCCTAAGTACTTCAAACCACCTGAAGAATAGTCTGTTGGATTTGTACAGACCCTACACTGACTCAGCAAAAAACTTTTGTCAGATTATCCTCAGTCTAAGATTCCTCATAATACTTTATTTTGTGTTGTATGGGGTCTTATGTCATTGTGCTTGTAAGAGGAAAAGACCATTTTATTCTCTGTTTAAACACTTAGCTGTATAAAACTTAGCTCTAAAGCAAAAACTTAAAAAGCAAATGCAGGAAGGATGTCTTGTCATCCTGGAGACTCAGCAGGTCTCTATTCTCTGGTAGTGAGCGCACTATTTGTTCTGCTACTGTTGTTGTGAAATATGACAGTGGAAGTCACAAAAAATGTCACTTCTCCATCCCCCTTGCTGCCCTTTAACTCCTGCAGACCATGTGTATGTTACTGAATCTCGTGGTGTTGCTGCAAACATGGTGTATGCTAGTTTAATGCGCCCTCCCACTTTCATTTCAGAATATGTTCTTCTCCCCCTGCCTGGTAGATGCATTGTGATGTTCTCTTCTCAAGGCTTTGAAATCTCCTCTGTGCACTCAGATTAGTTTTCAGGTCTCTTCCCTCCATCTCCCTCCTCCCCCTTAATATGTCTTATTTCCTTAGGACAGAACTGTAGGTCCTTGCATTGGTTTTGTTCCTTACTGTTACTGCATGTTTTGTCGCCTCCCTGTGACCAAACAATGGTCATGCTTCAGGACCTTGTTTGTTGAATATGTTGGTTTTCTTTACTCTGTTATTTGTAGAAAAAAATAATTTATCAAAAGGATATTTTAAAAAGGCTAGTCTGTCTTGAAACTTGTTTACTTTGAAATTATCAGAATGTCAATGTTTGAAAGTATTGAAGCAAAAACATGTATCATCTCTGTACCATTCTGTACTAAAGCACTCAAGTCTAATAAACAAATAAATCAGTGCCCATTCATGGTGAAAACAAAAACAAAAACAAAAAAAACCCAGTCAGTGTCGTCTTTGCACTTGGGCCTAATTTACCGTAGTCCTAACCAGATCCTCTTCATTCATGTCTCTAATAAAAGTCTGAATTCTTTTTCAGCTCTTTCAACAGTTGCCATATGGTGTAATACTGACATTTATAGCTGCCAGGTTCTAGCTCTGAGTCTCATGTGTCACACACAGATACCCAAAGTTCCAGAGACCAACCAGGTTATATACGCACGGAACTCAGCATCTCAGGATTTAGAGATAACCACTACAAGTCAGGAATGACTGCTGTAAGAGCTTACAATCTAAGGACTACAGTAAGCATTCCCTGATAAGCTGTGCTCTAAGACTGAGTTCTGAGTTTACACATTATAGTTAGTCCATGTTAGTGAGTCATTATAATGTTTGTCCTACCATTTCTGGCATGCTTCACTCAAAATGCTGTACTCAAGATCCATTCACCTAGTTGTATGTCTCACAGCTTCATTTCTTCTTGTAGCTGCTCAATGTTCTATTGTATGCATACTTTACAGTTCACCATTCTGTTCATCAGTCAGTGTACTCTTAGGCCACCTATGTCTATTGCAAATAGTGAATACTGCCACCATATATATCGGTGTGCAAGTATCCATTAGTGTCCCTGCTCTCCAATCTTCCAAGTATATACCCCATACTGAAATTGCAGGGCCTTGAAACCCTCACATACCTAGCTTCTTCTGGGACCACCATACTGTCTTCCAGATAGGCTGCACCATTCTTCTTCCCCACCAACAGTGAATACATACATCTCTCTATCCAAGTCTCTCCAGCACTTGTGTCCCTCTGTTTATATTTTTTCCTTGCAATTTTATAGGGATATATTAAAATACCATACAATCATCCACAGTGTACAATCGTTTATAGTATCATCATATGGTGGTGAATTTGTCACCACAATTAGCACTTAAACATGTTCATTACTTAAAAAAAAAAAAGGGAAACAAAAGAATAATAAAAAGGATAAAAGGAAAAGTAAAAATAAAATAAAATACAGCAATAAGGTTAGTGCAACAACACCACTACCAAAAATCCTGTACCCCTCCCCTACACTCCTCCCTACCAGCCATTCAGCTTTGTTATAGTGCCCCTGTCAGATTTAATGGGAGCATATTACAATGTTACCATTAACCCCAGACTCCAGTTGCATTGGTTATATTTTTAAGATTAAATTTTAAGAAAAGAAATAAATGATTTCACATAACATTCTGTAGCCCAAACCTTTCCCACGCTCCCTTCAAAACTGTAAGCACAGCCCTCATTGCAGCACCTGTAACACTGAATTGACTGAACCACCTACTAAAATATCAGCCTCTACTGGACCCTAATTTCTAACTCTCAGTCATCTCTTTAGCCTGTGTCTACCACATGCTTAAGCTCATTGCAGCCGCTAACATGGCTAATGAATGAATTATTCCCCATAGACGCCATGGGATGAATACTTAAAAGATAACCTTTCAGATTTTTTTACTCAAGGAAGCTTAATAGAAAATGGAATAAATTAGTGTAAATGTTGGGAAGGAGATTAATTCTTGACCAGTCCCTGACCCACTGTAGGCAAATCAACATCTTGGAGAAACCTCACAGGAGCTCAGGTCCTTGAATATCTCCTGGGACCTAGAACATCCAGACCAAGAGGCAAAACCTGCCTATGTACCAACAATAAGAGGTGTCATTTCAGGAGAAACAGCAAGTCCCTATCACCTGTGGTTGCAAGTGCAAGAACTCAGGCGTTACCTGTCTTTTTCTGGGTTTTCACTCATAGACAGGACAAGCACTAAAGCAGGCAAAAAAAAAAAAAGCAAGAAGAAAGAATTCATGATACTCCAATATTTTCCACAATTCTTAGACTCCCCAAAACATTGCCTGGGACTGACTCTCTAGCCCAACCTACATGAACCTTCAGTGTAATTTAAGACAAGTGGGGAAATTCTCTTTTCTCCATGGGTCAAAAGCAACAAAGCTTTGGCTACTTCCACTAATAAATAAGATATGAATACACATATTTTATAAATAGGGATAAATAAGTCATTAATATTTACAAGTTAATCAGGCCATGGTGTTCAAAGGCTTATTCAATTCCCTCCCTCAGCCCAAAAGACAGGAGTTCTTGACTTAGAAAACATAGAATGAAGGGGATTTGGGAGGAAATGTATTTGCTCCATTTGATATTTTAGTAAAGCTGTAGCTATAATCCTGTGCTATATTTTCACAAGCAGCAAAATACGGTGTTTTATACACTATATTCAAAAGCATTTGTAAACTTTAAATTCTCACTGAAATCTTTGTCAACAATTAAACTAATCTCATGGACACATGATAATAATATGTCATAAAAAAAGGTAAGATTAACTCATCCCTTTGTACCTGAGGTCCAGAAAAATAAAATAAAAAATAAAGGTTTTATTAAATGAGACTCTTTGCTTAGATATTTACATATATTTGCTTAATTAATACTTCAGTCCTGCTGCTGACAGTTTATTTGTGAATTTAACAAATGACAAAATTACATAGTTGTAAAATGACACACCTAGGTTTTGAATTTTGCTTTAATTGTCTAGCAACCCCAAATATCTAAATTTGAAATTGTCTAGAAACCTCATATTTCTAAATAGGATTGTCACTTGGGTTTTATCAAGAATGTCACCTTTTGTATTAATAATAATCAGAGACCCCACCCTGTGATTACAACCTTCTCTCCTTTCTGCTTGCTCAAAGAATTATTCTGTATGCTCAGGTTTTCCTACTTCATGAGAATTCCTCTTCTCTTCCATCACCCCACACCTCTCCTCATTTTTACTGCCCAGTTTTACGTATCTTAACATATATTTACCGAGACTGAAATTTCTGTCCATCCGACCTTCTACGTACCTTTGGCATCCCACAAATTCTCACCTCTCCCTTCACTTTCGTTGGATGGAATTGCCTCCTACCACACAGAGGAATTAGATGATCTGACAGATCACCTTAGCTTACTGCCATGTAGTCAACAATTATTCCCGTATCCATACCCATCCAGTACTACTTATCTCCTGTTAGATTGAAGAGGTTTCTGTACTGCTGAACCTGTGTAATTTCACCAATTGAATCCTTTTCTTTCCTGCTTTCTTGGGTCCTTAGTATTATCACTTATATATTAAATCTTTACCAGCAGTGTCTATTTCTCTTCACAATATTCCTTCATACATAAACTATTTTGCCATTTCCATTTTTAAACAAGAATCTCCTTACACCTATTTCCTCTATTGCTCTCCTGTTCCTATCTTCACAAAGTGAAAGTGCAGTTACCATTTCTATACATCCCCATTGTTCAGTTGCCTAAAATAGGCTTGCTACCTGATGCACAGAGGACAATACCATGAAAACCAGGAATTTGAGAAAAGTTTGTGAGCAGCTCATCAGGGAGACAGGGGATAAACCTCAGATCTATCTTTGTGAACTAAAGAGGCTTGAGATATTGATGCAGTTTGGGGTAGGTGGGTCTAAGGAAGTGTTTAGGATAAGGCAAGGTGACACGGGTTAAGAGGCAGGTTTAAGTGGTGCATGCCTAGTTCCAAATCAGTATATCATGAGACACATATTTAAAAGTGGCTGCTTAACCTGCCCAGTGGATGTGATTTTTACTATTATAATTAGGGAAAGTTAACATTAGGTTGGGGTGTCTTCTGATTGTGTGTACTTGGTGGCTAGTTGGCCAGGACCGGCTTAGCAGGTGCTGTAAATGGAGAAGAAACAGTAACTTTTCTTGAAGTTTAGCAGGTTTCTTCTGAATAAACATGAGGTGGGAACTCAAACAAAGAAAACAGGACCTTTTGCATGGCCAGTAAAGGGAGGGGCTGTTCAGTAGGAAAGTGAGTGTAGTTTCACCATCACTGCTTGACTTAACTAAGGTCACCATAAATATGTCTTCTAGGATCAGCAAGGGTCACCCTGTAAATAAATCCAATGAGGGTGTCTTAGTCTTTTGCTCAGAACTAAAGAAGAATTGCAACATAATCTCCAATAAGAAACTTAATTTTTTCCTAGGTTTCTCTTACATTTCAGGCTCCTCTATTCATTCCTTTCTTGTGTCCTCTGCAAAGAATGCCTCAAAATGAAACTACTGTAATGTCTCACGATTCCATCTTTGCCCATCTTTCCCATTTCTATACACTATCCCGGTATTCTTACACATCATTCAATTGTTTCAATTATTTCCATTATGTATTATTTACATATAATAAACTGACAACACAAAACTCTTATTTGGATTCCATTTCTGAACTATCATCTCATCTTGTATAGTTACATGTACCTAAAATGAAATATATCTCATGACATTTCCTCCACCACAAAAAATATAAACATTACTCCTCCTGTAGTCTCAAATTTTAGTTAATGGCTTCACCAGGCATCCAGTGATTGATTTTATATATGACGTCTGTGAACCACCCAACACAATCACGCTTTGCTCTCCCCAAAGTGTGCACTGTTGCAGCCTTCGTTTCCACCCCAGTAGACACACACACACATTCTCACTCATTTCCTTTCAGTCTCAATGTAAAGGTCAGTACCTTGAAGTCTCTTTACTGAACCCCAGTCTGTCAGCTTTCCCCTTCTGCTCTCAATTGCCTTTATTACTTTTCTATTTATTGTTCTTCTATTCCTTCAGGTTCACTCAATTTTTCATTGTAGATATATTTATTTTTGGTTTACTTATTATCTCTAATTGCAGAAAACATTCTCTAACTGCTAAGATTAGGCAAGTTTCCTGTTGACCATTTCATTTTTTATCATATTTTTTATTGTAGAATATAATATAAAAGTGATAATTTTCTAAGTGCAAGTTAACAAATAGAGAGCAAATTTCAAAGAATATTATAGGTTACACTTCCACAGTTTCAGTTATTTCCTTATTATGAAATATAGCATACATATAAAAAGCCTTCAACTATTTCTTAAAAATTATAAATCCAGACTAATTCCATGTCTACAGTAACTTAATCTGCCTTTAGAGGACCTGCTCCTAAATGACAGCAGTCAGATTAAAAAATTATTTCAGTATAAAAATTCAATAACAAAATAAAGGATGTCAGATCAGAACTTTTTGGTGAAAATTCTCTCCATTACTCACCAAGTAGACTGGAAAAGCCAGAGAAGCCAAGTCTTTATTGAGGATCCTGTCTGTACACTATGGAGCTCAGAGCTTCTTTCTCTAACAAAAGTACCATTTGGATGGTGGACTCCCATTTTATGCAGTTAATTACCTCATCAACACTGTAATCCAAAGCATACATTCAGATTAACTTGAATGCAGATTGTAATAAATTTAACTGAAATATACCTTCTTTAACAAGATATTTTCCGGTTAATTAAGTAAATCATGTAGATGCAATTGATGAAACACATTTTTCCCTTTAATTCTGTCATCATCCTAAAAGTCTTAAAAGCAACCTTCATATCCTTTCCCAGAGGCCTCACTGTTTTGTAGATTTTGAGTTCTATGGGCATTAATTTACAGAACTTACAGCAAGAGTTTCCTTTCAGCTCTTTGTTTCTAAGAGGCATAGTAATCTACCAACATATCCTCAGGTTGTGGGCATTAGTGTACCCTAGGAAGAAATATTTGTGCTGAAAATATATTTTCAGGGAGAAATATTTTTCAGGGTTTAATTGTGTGCATATTTTATTACAAAGCAAGGAAAAGACTATCCAGTGGCATTTTCTTCAAGTCAGAATTAGCTGATGTCCCAAAAGTTGTAATAACCAGAATGGGCAAAATATTTAGGATTCCCAGAATGAATTATCTAGTTTCAATTTTTTTCTTCCTATAAATATGCTTCAAATATTTTTAAATGGTATTAAAACTCTTGAAGACTCAGTATATCTTGAGATACAGATGAATAAATTGTTTCTGATGAAAAATCACAGATATTTTCATTTTAGTGCAGGCATTTGATTCCAAAATGAATATTTTGTCTTTTTTTAAATACATACTTCTAAAATTAAAAAGATATATTCTGTATTATTTTAGTAGCGAGCATTTTAGGTATAAAGAACCCAATTTTCATGGTTCCCATGAAATGATCTTTTTTTGTCCAAAATGAATATACATTGCAGTTGACTCTGAACTATTTGTGAAATTAATGTGGCAAGTAAGACAAACAGCTCACCAGACTCTATGGAGTATAAAGGGTAGTGTAGGAAAGATCATTTTTAGAAATGATGTCAGAATACTTCGGGTACATAATCCTGAAAGACTTCATGTGTGGAGATGCTAAAGATCTATTCAAAAGAAAAGCTACTTTCTTAAATATATAGTTTGACAAAGTCTTAGAAATACTAGTAGAATTATGAATAACTTTAGAAATTTCTTTTTTCAGGTTGGGAGAACATGCGTAAAATCCCTAAGACATTATAGAACCTGCTGTGTACTTGAAACTCAGAGCACACAGGATGGCAGTTGAGTGGGGTGGACTAGACTGGCAAAGTTTGAAGGCCAGTAGATTGCAAGGCCGGAAGGCCATGGTGGGTCCAATGTGCTCCTTCTAAGGCTAATGGGAAACCATTGAAAATTCTAAGTTAAAAAGTGAAATGATTAAATTTCTATTAGATTTGATTGTGATTAGATTTACCATAGGGAGAAGTTTGTGCCATTCATTGTCCTAGGTTTTCTTTACTGAATCACTGGGGGACAGGTGAGACCACTCACTGAGGTTTGCATTATTAGAGAACAGCAAAGTTTTCTCTAATTACCTCATCAGCCTGAGAAAGTCTGCATTTACTTTCACAGAATCATAAGTACTTTTCACATTGATTGTCAAAGGATTATCATCCTTTCTGTCTCTCATACACAAAAGGAGTGTACTTCCTATTCCCAATATGTACCTGGAGGCAGCCCCTCCCCTCCTCATTCTGTTCCTTAAACCCAGACATCCTACCTATTAACAATGCACTAATCCTGCTAGAAGCCCAGACATGTAAATGCCAGGTCTGCACCCTGCTAGCTTATGTTCCAGCCCTAAATCTCCTCTGGGTTTGGTGGAGTCAGGAATGATTAATGGTCACACAGCCCCACCACACCCAGAGGGATGACTCAGTATTCTTTGAGGTGAAACACACTTATCTTCAGCCAGGACCCTGGCCACAGAACTATTTCCTGTCTCTTGGATAGCCACACTCAAGAGATGGCTTGGAGAGGGTTTCATATACATCATTTTGCCCAATGACCACATAAATATGCAACAGAAGTATGAACAGTGTGCTTCCTCTCTCAACATAGCTTCAACACAAAGCCCTGTGCCCCACACCCCCACATTCCCACCAATATGGCCCCATGTGCCCCCTTCTCCATTCATGGCACCCATTCCCCTTCATGCTTCACTTATGAACCCAATCTGGGGTGAAGGGCGCCAGTGAGGGTCAGAGGAATGCCATTTTTCCACAGGAGGTCTGAGGTCCAGCCCTCTTCTCTCCTACACTCTTCCTCAGATGTGTGAGCCTGGGAGTCCCAGAGGAGCTCAGTTCTGCTCCTGTGAAAAAAGGGACAGTGTTGTCACTCTCTAAGAGCACAAATGGGAAACAGGGTCCCACTTGCAGGTATTGTTTCCCAGGTTTGGCTGTTCTATGTGAGGAGCTGGAATCAGTCTTCTAGTACCCAGTGGCCCCCCTGTGTCTCTTCAGACCTTGTCTCTGCAGCATGAGCTGCCTGGGGAGCAACAGGACCCCTTGCCCAGGTCTCAGGCTCTTAGCAATGACTTCCTTTCTATTTGGAGTTTCCGCTTGCTGTTCCACAGCACTTGAAAGTAGAGCCTCAATATCTATGAATTGGAAGACTGGAAGTCAATCTGGCACACTGGGTTCCACTCAGAGAAAGGACAGCACATACTTGGGAATTCTGTACAATGAGGGGTAGTTTAGGGGGTTTTGATGACATTGAGGCTGTTGATTGGCCATCCCTGAGGGTCTGGAGGCTCCATCATTTTTTTCCCATTTATCTCCTCTACACCTTTTTCTTTTTCAAGTTTATTTTAATTTTGAGGTAATTGTTGATTTGCATCTCTTCAATTTTGATACTGCCATGGACAAATACTAGGGTATCTGGGTGTCTAGAAAATATAGGAGTGAACTCTTAGGTGAAAGTGGGACCCTGTAGACCAGAATTTCTAAGGAGAAGGACTGGATAGAGAGAAGTAGACAAAATATGTGAAGAATGTTTAATTATGTGGCAAAAATGGGAGTATGTGGAAAGCATGAAGGAAACTAAATAGATAATGGGGAGTACTGGGGGATGTCAGATAATTGGTACAACAGAGAGCTATATCAAGAAAAGAAGGCATAGACAATCTCAATTGATTTTAGCAGTTGAGACGTGGAACACAAGTGTGGTGTATGAGAAGGCAGATGCATGGGTTATCCAGTGTTAAGGTAGTGTTGTTTCTTTAATAAAGGATTACCAGATGTTATATTGAATAGTGAAATTTCACACTACAACCTCCCAGGTAGGCATTAATATTCCCCTGTTCTGCAGATGTGGCAGTGGAGGTACAGAGAAGCCATATAAATTGTGCAAGTTCTCATGGCTAGTGAGAGACGACTCAAGGATGTGAGCCAGAGTCTGACTCCAGGGTCTGAGCTATTACCCACTGTACCATGTCATTGCTCCTGGTTACTGCTGTGACTGAGAATGTGCCCCCAAATGGTGATGCTTGTAGTTCCTGATGTTGTATGGAGATTGAGTTAATCTAAGATAGGAGCTGGCTGTCACATGGCAAGTGCTCAATGTTGGATTATTGTTCTCAGTAGTATCAACTCCATGATCTTCTTCATTGTCATCATCCTCATCATTTTCATCATCCTTATCATTGCAGTAAAATTCTAGTGCCCCCAAGACCAGAAGAATATTGAATTAGCTCCTCCTGGGGCCAAATGGCTCAGAGGTCAAGGGCACAGGATATGGACTCAGTCCACCTGACTCTGACCAGATTCCTCCATATGCTGGGTGATATACAAATGGAGAGAGGGCCCTTCATCCTCACAGGTTGTTGAGATGTAGAAATGGCTTAGTGAGTGCAAAGTACTCATCATGGAACATTATAAGGCATCACTGTTCTTATTTCATCTGGGGCAATAAAGGCAGATTGCAACTGCCCTCCACAGTTTCCTCAGCCCAAGTCTTCATATATGTTGTATTCTACGTACGCCTTTCCCTGTGAGTGTGTCTTAATCTCTTAGCTTAGTTGATATCCTATATAGTTATCATCCAGCAATTAACAATATGCCATTAAAATAAAGGAATCAATGCAAAATGAAATTGCCTTATATTGTATTGAAAATAGGCCAAGCATTCCATGATATAGCTTATTGGTCACAATTAAAAATAAAGCAGCCCAAATGCAACAGTAAGGAGGACAAGAGCCTTAAGCAGGACACCAGACATGGATCTCACAGCTTAGGAATTCCCTGGAAAATGTGGAAATGAGAATGCTCCTCACATATTCCAGGGGATTGAAGTTAATTGTATCAGTCTATTTGATTGTGAGCTCAATTATTCCTTATCATTTGTATCAATTTTCATACAATTTTCAAATTGATGAAATGTCCTGAATGGAAGACTAATTGTTATTTTAATACATGAAAAGGCTATCAGGTCATGACAAATTGTACTTGAAACCTTTATGATCATCTGGCAAAACTCCATGTACTTATTGATTCTCACAAAATATTATTCAATACTGTTATTCACTTTGATAGATGAGAAAACTTAGGCATAGAAGGCATGAAAAACTCAACCAAGTTGTCAACTAATAAAAGATGGAGCTCATAGTCATCCCAAGTGAATCAGCAACTTTGGGCATAAATAAGAATAGCTCATTCTCCCTGATGCCAATCATCTGGTTGACTCTTCTATTTTATATGGAACATAGACTTCACTCACAATTAAAATGAAAATCTTATTTATACCACATCTGCCCCATTCCCATGATCATGATATATCCATCAGGACAATGTTGAATCTTCAAGCTAGGGACCTAAGATTTGTGCAAAGAAATCTAGGCACTCTAAACTTCATTACTGAGAGATGTATCCTGGCTTCTCTTAGAAACCATAAAGGAAGATCTACTGTCTTTTTAGCTCATAACTCTTTATGAAAACTGGTAAAGGATGATAAGCCTGAGCCACTTGAAACCTGGATAGATACCTGGGGGCATCATGTGTTCATCCTCCCAGAACAGATTTGAATACTTGAACCAATGCTGGATGCCATTTGAAAGAAAAGGATGATGCTAAAACTGCATCAAGAAGCTCCTCCACTACCAGAGTTCTCCAGGGCCCTGATGGTGCACAGTAATAACTGGTATGAGATAGTTAATAAATGTTCAACAGTTTTATAACAAAGGTATTAAACCCTTGGGAGCTTGAAATTGGCTATGGTGTAGTATATGCACTATTGGAAATCAGGAAAAATATCAATAGGGGATATTTTGTTCAGAGATCTGGGTTACTACCCCACCACTGCCATGGGCCCTTGAACTCCAAGGTCATCTCCCCCCAAAAGGTCAAAAAGTGTGTTTTTTTTTCCAACCATTATCACTATCTTGAGATGACAGTACTTTCCAACATCCACTAATATTATACCAAATCTGGCATATGAAAAAATATGAGTTATTTTAAATTGAGAACAGGAATACTTTTTTTTAAAATTTGATGAGCATATGTTCTGTTCAAAACTTGGTAAACATTTTTTGTATTTGGACATTTAATCACAGATATAGTACACCACAATATTCACTGTGTCACACATGCTCATGTTTTAGACTCCGTTTTTCCTTCTGGTGACATATATGACTCTAAGCTTCCCATTTCTACCACATTTACACAACATTGAGTACTATTGATTATTCTCACAATAACATGCTACTGTCACATCCATTTCCAAACATTTCAGTTCAACATAGTTAAACATTCTGCACATACTAAGCAACTGCTGCCCATGCTTTAGCCTCATTATATATGCTGGTAACCTATATTCTATATTTTATGTTTAGGAGTTTCATATTATTAGTTCATATCAGTGAGGTTATACAAATTTGTTCTTTTATGTCTCACTTATTTCACTTAGCATAATGTCCTCAAGGTTCATCCATGTTGTCACTTGCTTCAGGACTTCATGCCTACTTACTGATGAATAATATTCCATTGTACATATATACTACATTTTGTTTTTCCATTCCTCTGTTGATGGACACTTGGGTTATTTCCATCTTTTGGCAATTGTGAATAATGCCACTATGAACATCAGAATGCAAATGTCTGTTCACATCCATGCTTTGAAATCTGGGTATATCCCAAGTAGCATGATTGCCAGGTTGTAAGGCAACTCTATACTTAGCTTCCAGAGGAACCACCAGACCACCTTCCACAGCAACTGTACCATTTTACATTCCCACCAGCAGTGAATAAGATTTCTTATTTTACCACATCTCTCCAACACTTGTAGTTTCCTGTTTAATAGTGCCCATTCTTATAGGTGTGAGATGATATTTCATTGTGGTTTTTTTTTTTTTCATATGCATGTTTAATCACTGTGGCTGCTTACATGGCATCATTCTAGAACACACTTGCATTCTGTCCTTATAGAAACCACTTACATAGTATGACGTATCCACCCACAATTCCTTTCCAACCACCATGGTAAACATAATATTTGAATTTCCATGAATTACAAATGAATTTAATCTCAATTTATTTTAAACACAATAACCTCCAATTTTCATCTTCTGACCATTTCTAATTCTAACCCCTTTAGCTGTTTATATATTTTTAGTGTTTATATATATATTTTTACACACAGTACAATGCATAAATCTTAAGTGTACATCTTGATGAATTTTTTCCCTTTTTTCTCCTTTTATGTATATATATTAATTGAAATTGTTCACATACCATACAACTATCCAAAGATCCAAAGTGTACAATCAATTGCCCCTGGTACCATCATACAGCTGTGCATCCATTAACACAATTAATTTTTTTCAATTTTTAGAACATTTTCATTACTCCAGAAAAGAAATAAAGACAAAAAAAAGGAAATTCAAATCCTCCCATACCCCTAACCATGCCCCCCTCTATTATTGATTCATAGTTTTGGTATAGTATGTTTGTTACTGTTGAGGAAAGAATGTTAAAATATTCCTAACTGTGGTATATAGTCTGTAATAGGGATATATTTTTTCCTATATGCCTATTATTAACTTCTAGTTATAGTGTCATACATTTGTTCTAGCTTGTGAGAGAGATTTCTAATATTTGTATAGTTAATCACAGACATTGCCCACCACAAGATTCACTGTTTTATACATTCCCATCTTTTAACCTCCAACTTCCCTTGTGGTGACATGCATGACTCTGAACTTTCCCTTTCCATCACCTTCACACACCTTTCGGCATAGTTAGTTATTCTCACAACATGCTACCATCACCCCTGTCTATTTCCAAATGTTTGAGTTCACCCTAGTTGCACATTCTGCTCATAATAAGCAACTGCTCCCCGCTCTTAAGCCTCATTCTGTATCCTGGTAACTTATATTTCATGTCTATGAGGTTACATATTATAATTAGTTCATATCAGTGAGACCCTGCAATATTTGCCTTTATGTGTCTGTCTTATTTCACTCAATATAGTTGCCCTTCAAGCTTTCTTCATCAACTCATTTCTTTTAAGACAGTTTTGTTCACACACGATACATTCCATCCTAAGTAAACAATCATTGGTTCCCTGTATAGTCACATATTTATGTATTCAGCACCATCACCACTATCTATATAAAGACATCTCCAATTCTTCCACATAGAGGAAGAGTCAAAGAAGGCAGAGAGGCAAAAGAAAAAGAAAAGAGAAAGAGAAAAACAAACAAAACAAAACTTGACAGCTAGAAAGCAACAAAAGGAAAGAGAGCATTAAATTAAAATAGAATAAAGAGTCTGACAACATCACCAATGCCAGGAATCCCATACCCTTCCCTTATTCTGGCACCCCCCATATACATTTAGCTTTGGTATATTGCCTTTGTTATATTAAAGGAAGAATAATACAATGTGTCCATAAATTAGAGTCTCTAGTTTGCATTGATTGTATTTCCCCCAATCCCACCCTATTTTTATTTTTATTATTTTTTAATTCATTTTATTGAGATATATTCACATATCATGCAGTCAATATAAAACAAATCATATATTCAATTGTTCACAGCTGTGCATTCATCACCAAAATCAATCCCTGACACCTTCATTACCACACACACAAAAATAACAATAATAATAATTAAAGTGAAAAAGAGCAATTAAAGTAAAAAAGAACACTGGGTGCCTTTGTTTGTTTTTTTCCTTCCCCCATTTTTCTACTCATACATCCACAAACTAGACATAGGGGAGTGTGGTCCATATGGCTTTCCCAATCACACTGTCACCCCTCATAAGCTACATTTTTATACAATTGTCTTCAAGATTCATGGGTTCTGGGTTGTAGTTTGATAGTTTCAGGTATCTACCACCAGCTACCCCAATTCATTAGAACCTAAAAAGGGTTGTCTATATTGTGTGTAAGAGTGCCCACCAGAGTGACCTCTCAGCTCCTTTTGGAATCTCTCTGCCACTGAAGCTTATTTCATTTCCTTTCACATCCCCCTTTAGATCAAGAAGATGTTCTCCATTCCATGATGCTGGGTCTACATTCCTCCCCAGGAATCATATTCCATGTTGCCAGAGAGATTCACTCCCCTGGGTGTCTGATCCCACATAGGGGGAAAGGCAGTGATTTCACCTGCCAAGTTGGCTTAATTAGAGAGAGAGGGTCATATATGAGCAACAAAGAGGCATTCAGGAGGAGGCTCTTAGGCACAATTATAGGGAGGCCTAGCCTCTCCTTTGCAGCAACAGTCCTCCCAAGGGCAAGTCCTGTGGTAAAGGGCTCAACCCATCACACCACCAGTCCTCTATGTCTGTGAGCACATTATCAACCATCGAGGTGGGGCAGCCCAATACCCCTGCATTCTCCACCAGCTCCTCAAGAGGGCTCTGCATATTTTTTTCCTTGTTTTTTTTAAATTAACTCTTTTTTTTTTAAAATCAACTGTATAAAAAATAAAAAAATTAAAAATTAAAAAAAGCATACAATAAAAGAACATTTCAAACAGACCATAACAAGGGAGTAAGAAAAAGACAACAAACCTAACATAGCTACTTTACTTCCAACATGTTTCTACTCTACCCCAAGAAAGTAACCTAATATAGCAACATTTCTGTGAACTTGTTCCTACTATACCCATAAGAAATTAACAGACCATAGTCATTCCTGGGCATTCCCAGGACAATAAATTTACCCACGATAATTTATCTGTTCTTCTTGGATTATCGTTCCCCCTTCCTTAATTGCTCTCTATCGCTAGTTCCCCTACATTCTACATTATAAACCATTTGTTTTACATTTTTCAATGTTCACATTAGTGGTAGCTTATAATATTTCTCTTTTTGTGCCTGGCTTATTTCGCTCAGCATTACGTCTTCAAGGTTTATCCATGTTGTCACATGTTTCACGACATTGTTCCTTCTTACTGCCGTGTAGTATTCCATCATGTGTATATACAACATTTTATTTATCCACTCATCTGTTGAAGGACATTTGGGTTGTTTCCATCTCTTGACAATTGTGAATAATGCTGCTATGAACATTAGCATGCAGATATCTGTGTCACTGGTTTCAGATCTTCCGGGAATATACCGAAAAGTGCAATCACTGGATCGAAGGGTAACTCTATATCTAGTTTTCTAATGAAGTGCCAGACTGACTTCCAGAGTGGCTGAACCATTATAAGGTCTCACCAACAATGAATAAGAGTTCCAATTTCTCCACATCCTCTCCAGCATTTGTAGTTTCCTGTTTGTTTAATGGCAGCCATTCTAAGTGGTGTAGCATGGTATCTCATTGTGGTCTTAATTTGCATCTCTCTAATAGCTAGTGAAACTGAACATTTTTTCATGTGTTTCTTGGCCATTTGTATTTCTCCTTCAGAGAACTGTCTTTTCATATCTTTTGCCCTTTTTATAATTGGGCTGTCTGTACTATCATCATTGAGTTGTAGGATTTCTTTATATACGCAAGATATCAGTCTTTTGTCAGATACATGGTTTCCAAAAATTTTTTCCCATTGAGTTGGTTGCCTCTTTACCTTTTTGACAAATTCCTTTGAAGTACAGAAACTTCTAAGCTTGAGGAGTTCCCATTTATCTATTTTTTCTTTTGTTGCTTGTGCTTTTGGTGTAAAATCTAGGAAGTGGCTGCCTAATACAAGGTCTTGAAGATGTTTCCCTACATTGTCTTCTAGGAGTTTTATGGTACTTTCTTTTATATTGAGACCTTGATCCATTTTGAGTTAATTTTTGTGTAGAGTGTGAGGTAGGGGTCCTCTTTCATTCTTTTGGATATGGATATACAACTCTCCCAGCCCCATTTGTTGAAAAAACTGTTATAACCCAGTTCAGTGACTTTGGGGGCCTTATCAAAGATCAGTCAGCCATAGATCTGGGGTCTGTCTCTGAATTCTCAGTTCAATTCCGTTGATCAATATGTCTATCTTTGTGACAGTAACATGCTGTTTTGACAACTGTGGCTTTATAATAAACTTCAAAGTCAGAGAGTGTATGTCCTCCCACTTTATTTTTCTTTGTTAGAGTGTCTTTAGCAATTCCAGGCATCCTCCCTTTCCCAATAAATTTGATTACTAGCTTTTCCAAGTCTGCAAAGTAGGTTGTTGGAATTTTGATTGGGATTGCATTGAATCTGTAGATGAGTTTGGGTAGAATTGACATCTTAATGACATTTAGCCTTCCTATCCATGAACATGGAATATTTTTCCATCTTTTAAGGTCCCCTTCTGTTTCTTTTAGTAGAGTTATGTAGTTTTCTTTGTATAGGTCTTTTACATCTTTGGTTAAGTTTATTCCTAGGTATTTGATTTTTTTTAGTTGCTATTGAAAATGGTATCTTTTTCTTGAGTGTCTCTTCAGTTTGTTCATTTCTAGCATATAGAAACATTACTGACTTATGTGCATTAGTCTTGTATCCTGTTACTTTGCTAAATTCATTAGCTTGAGTAGCTGTATCATCGATTTCTCAGGGTTTTTCAGATACAAGATCATATCATCTGCAAACAATGACAGTTTTACTTCTTCCTTTCCAATTTGGATGCCTTTTATTTCTTTGTCTTGCTGGATTGCCCTGGCTAGCACATCCAGCACAATGTTGAATAACAGTGGTGATAGCGGGCATCCTTGTCTTGTTCCTAATCTTAGAGGGAAGGCTTTCAGTCTCTCACCATTGAGTTCTGCGCTGGCTGTGGGTTTTTCATATATGCTGTTTATCATATTGAGGAAGTTTCCTTGAATTCCTATGTTGTGAAGTGTTTTTATCAAAAAGGGATGTTGGATTTTGTCAAATGCTTTTTCAGCATCTATTGAGAAGATCACTTGATTTTTCTCTTTTGATTTGTTAATGTGTTATAATACATTGATTGAATTTCTTATATTGAACCATCCTTGCATACCTGGAATGAACCCCACTTGATCATGGAGTATGTTTTTTTAAATCTGTCTTTGGATTCAATTTGCAAGTATTTTATTGAGAATTTTTGCATCTATATTCATTAGGGAGATTGGCCTGTAGTTTTCCATTTCTGTAGAATCTTTGCCTGGTTTTGGTATTAGATTGATGTTAGCTTCATAAAATGAGTTCGGTAGTGTTCCATTTTCTTTGATATTTTGAAAGAGTTTAAGTAAGATTGATGTCAGTTCTTTCTGGAAAGTTTGGTAGAATTCCCCTTTGAAGCCATCTGGCTCTGGGTATTTATTTGTGGGAAGATTTTTGATGACTGATTGGATCTCTTTGCTTGTGATTGGTTGGTTGAGGTTTTCTGTTTCTTCTCTGGTCAATCTAGGTTGTTCATATGGTTCCAGGAAATTGTCCATTTCCTCTACATTATCCAGTTTGTTGGCATATAGGTGTTCATAGTATTCTCTTAAATTTTTTTTAATTTCTTCTGGATCGGCAGTAATGTCACCTTTTTCATTCATTATTTTGTTTTTATGGGTCTTATCTCTTTTTGATTTTGTCAATCTAGCTAGGGGCTTGTTAATCTTTTTGATCTTCTCAAAGAACCAACTTTTGGTGTTATTTATCATCTGTATTTTTTTGTTGTTGTTGTTCTCTATGTCATTTATTTCTGCTTTAATCCCTGTTATTTCTTTTCTTCTACTTGGTTTAGGATTGGTTTGCTGTTCATTTTCTAGCTTCTTCAGTTGATCCATTAGTTCTTTGATTTTGGTTCTTTTTTCCTTTTTAATATATGTGTTCAGTGCTACAGGTTTCCCCCTCAGTACCATTTTTGCTGCATCCCATAGGTTTTGGTAAGTTGTGCTCTCATTTTCATTTGTCTGTATATATTTAGCAATTTCTCTTGCTATTTCTTCTTTAATCCACTGGTTGTTTAGGAGTGTGTTGTTTAACCTCCAGGTATTTGTGAATTTTCTAAGTCTCTGATGGTTATTGACTTCTAATTGTATTCCACTGTCATCAGAGAATGTGCTTTGAATAATTTCAATTTTTTTTTTAATTTAGTGAGGCTTGTTTTATGTACCAGCATATGATCTATTCTGGAGAAAGTTCCATGAGCACTAGAGAAGAATATATACCCTGGTGATTTGGGATGTAATGTTCTATATATGTCTGTTAAATCCAATTCATTTATCAGATTGTTTAGGTTTTCAATTTCCTTATTGGTCTTCTGTCTGGTTGATCTATCTATAGGAGAGTGTGATGCATTGAAGTCTCCCACAATTATTGAGGAAATATCAATTGCTTCCTTTAGTTTTGCCAGTGTTTCTCTCATCTGTTTTGTGGCGCCTTGATTGGGTGCATAAAAATTTATAATTGTTGTTTCTGCTTGTTGAATTGCCCCTTTTATTAGTATGTAGTGGTCGCCTTTGTCTCTCATAACATCCTTGCATTTAAAGTCTATTTTATCTGAGATTAATATTGCTACTTCTGCTTTCTTTTGGTTGTAGCTTGCATGAAATATTTTTTCCAGCCTTTCAGTTTCAATTTCTTTGTGTCCCTGTGTCTAAGATGTCTCTTGTATGCAACATATTGATGGTTCATTTTTTTTGATCCATTCTGTGAATCTATATCTTTTAATTGGGGAGTTTAACCCATTTACATTCAATGTTATAATCATGAAGGCATTTCTTGAATCAGCCATCTTATCCTTTGGTTTATGTTTGTCATATATATTTTTTCCCTCTCTCTATTAATATCCTTTAATGTACCCATACCGAATCTCTTTTGTACTGAACCTTTCTCCATGTCTCTTTCTCCTTTCTTTGTTTCTCTGTTGGTAGGGCTCCCTTTAGTATCTCTAATAGGGCAGGTCTCTTGTTAGCAAATTCTCTCAGCATTTGTTTGTCTGTGAAAAATTTAAGCTCTCCCTCAAATTTGAAGGAGAGCTTTGCTGGATAAAGAGTTCTTGGTTGGCAATTTTTCTCACTCAGAATTTTAAATATATCATGCCACTGCCTTCTTGCCTCCATGGTGACTGCTGAGTAGTCACTACTTAGTCTTATGCTGTTTCCTGTTTATTCAGTGAATTGCTTTTCTCTTGCAGCTTTCAGAACTTGCTCTTTCTCTTCAGTATTTGACAGTGTGATCAGAACATGTCTTGCAGTGGGTTTATTTGGATTTATTCTATTTGGAGTTCACTGGGCATTTATGATTTCTGTATTTATTGTTTTTAGAAGATTTGGGAAGTTTTTCCCAACAATTTCTTTGAATACTCTTCCTAGACCTTTACCCTTCTCTTCCCCTTCTGGAACACCAATCAGTCTTTTATTTGGACGTTTTATATTATCTGTCATATCCCTGAGGTCCATGTTGATTTTTTCAAAGTTTTTCCCCATTCTTTCTTTTGTTCTTTCATTTTCCATTCTGTCAGCTTCCAGGTCACTGATTTGTTGTTCAACTTCCTCTAGTCTTGTACTATGAGTTTCCAGAATCTTTTTAATTTGGTCAACAGTTTCTTTAGTTTCCATAAGACCATCTATTTTTTTATTTACTCTTGCATTTTCTTCTTTATGCTCTTCTAGGGTCTTCTTCATGTCCTTTATATCCTGTGCCATGGTCTCATTGTTCATCTTTAGTTCTTTGATTAATTGCTCCTGGTACTGTGTCTCCTCTGATCTTTTGATTTGGGTGCTTGGGCTTGGGTTATCCATATCCTCTGTTTTTTTCACATGCTTTAAAATTTTCTGTTGTTTTGGCCTCTTGGAATTTGCTTATCTTGATAGGGTTCTTTCAGGATCTGTAGACCAATTGAAATCCTTGTCTCTTATTTTTCAGATTTACAGGTACATGGACTACACTTTAACTAACCAGCAGTTGACATCCATGAGCCATGTATTCCCCTCAAGCCAGTTCTCCCCTGCTTTGTCTTTGTGGTGTTTGGGGGAGTGAGTCTTGCGGAGTCCAATTGGTGTACCAAGCTTGTGTTTGTAGTTGGTGTTGCCTTCCCAGTATATGGGGAGTTTGTCTGGGCGGTCAGGGAGGGGTCAGCTCTAACAATCAAATATCCCTGGTGTTCCTGGAGATTTAAAGCTGCCACAATAGTCTAATCCTTCAGTTCAGTCCTGCCACAGTTTGTCTCTGCCACTGACCCACAAGTCTTTGGTATTGGCCTATGGCCCTTGAGACTTGTGAGTGGGTCCCTCTTCCAGGCCATGCACCCCCAGGTCCTCTGTTGAGTTATGACTGTGCTATGTCACAGGTGAGTGCTGTCCCCCCAGGGTGGTTCTGGGCTGCAGGTCTGTGTAGGGAATCTCCCAGTCTGCTGAAAGGATGGCTGAATGGGGCATGTTAATTCACACTGCTCCACCTTCCCAACTCTGGGACAAACAGCTGAGGGTGCAGGGAAGGCTAATGTCCATGTCGAATTTTGTGATGTGTGTGTGTTATTGGAAGTACTTGCCATCACACTGGATTGTCTGGGGCAGCTCTGGGTTATGGGGCCAGTGATGGGCAGGAGTGTTCCCTGCCCACTGGGAAGATGGCTGTGAGAGGACATCCCCCTTTTCTTGGGAAGTTGTGGTGTTTTGTGAATTTTCTCAGCCACTGGACTTATTGCTTTGTGTCTCAGAGCTCTCTTAGTTCTGCTCTTGTTTTGACCTGCCCGAATTGCAAGTCTTTGATGCTTTCTGTATTGGGCTTCTTAGAGTAATTGTTTTAGAAAAAGAGAAAAGACAAAAAAAAAAAAAAAAAAAAAAAAAGGAAAGGCCCTCCTTGCAGATCTAATGGGTTACTGAGATGCTAAGAGACATAGCAATTAGGGCCATTAAGGAATGGTCCAGGGGGCAGAGAAACCAGTTTTTCTTCTAGATTTGCCTGAGCTCTGCCCTTCCCCTTTCTATGTTCACCAGAACTCCAAAAAGCCTCTGTTTTTATTTTTGGGGTTTTCTTGCTGTTTTTGCTATCCCTATCTCCTCTCCACTGGGCTGGCTGCTCCCAGATTCTCTGGTGTCTGGTCTCAGTCTATCTATGATTGGAGTTTGGATCAGTAGAATGAGTTTCCAATAAGAGCCACAATTGCAGTTCTCCCTCCTCGTTCCCAGTGCTGATGGCCCCTCTTCCCATGGGACTGAGCCTGGCAGGGAGGGGCAAGGGTCCCCTGGCCATGAAAACTTACAGATTTTGCTGAACTCAGCTGTTGCATGTGTTCATGACTGTTGTATGAAGTATGCCCGAAGTCAAATTGCTCTGCAGTGTCTGGTCCACGCAGTTCCTGGCTTTCTACCTACTTCCCTGGAGGAGTAACTAAAATGTACACCTCACCACTCCACCATCTTGCTCCCACCCTATTTTTAACACCTTGAAATTTTGACATTAATTTGTTTTACCTCATGTAAAAACATATTTGTACCTTTTATTACAATCTTTGAGCACCCTAGTTTTCCCTGAGTTACACAGTACCAGTCTTTATCCTTCGTCTTTTGTTCTGGTGTCCCACATGGTCCCAACCTTCCTCTTTCAACTATACTCAGAGTCATCTTTGTTCAGTGTACTGACATTGCTGTGCTACTGTCTCCCAAAATTTTTTTCTAAACCTCTCACTCCTGTCTTTTTCTTTCTGTGTGTAGTGCTTCCTTTAGTGTTTCTCGCAGAGCAGGTATCTTGTTCACAAACTCTCCCATTGTCTGTTTTTCGGAGAGTATTTTAAGCTCTACCTCATATTTGAAGGACAGTTTTGCCAGATGTAGGATTCTTGGTTGGTGGTTTTTCTCTTTCAGTATCTTAAATATACCACACTGCTTCCTTCTTGCCTCCATGGTTTCTGTTGAGAAATCCGCACATAGTCTTATCAGGCTTCCTTTATATGTGGTGAATCACTTTTCTCTTGCTGCTTTCAGGATTCTCTCTTTATCTTTGACATTTGATAATATGATTATTAAGTGTCTTGGTGCAGACCTATTCAGATCTATTCTGTTTGGAATACACTGCACTTATTGGATCTGTAATTTTATGTATTTCATAAGAGATGGGAAATTTTCATTGATTATTTCCTTTCTTATTGCTTCTGCCCCTTTTCCCTTCTCTTATCCTTCTGGGACACCAATGACACATACATTCTTGCTTTTCATTTTGTCAAGTTCCCAGAGATGTTGCTCATATTTTTCCATTCTTTTCTCTATCTGTTCTTTTGTGTGTAGGCTTTCAGGTGCCTTGTTCTCCAATTCCTGAGTGTTTTCTTCTGCCTTTTGAGAACTGCTTGTTGTATGTTTCCATTCCGTCTTTCATCTCTTGTGTTGTGCCTCTCATTTCTATAGATTCTGCCATTTTTTGAACTTTCAATTTCTACCTTATGTATGCCCAGTGTTTTCCCTAAACTTTTTGAACTGACTTATTATTAGTTGTTTCAATTCCTGTATCTCAGTGGAGTGTAATTTTGTTCCTTTGACTGGGCCATAACTTCATTTTTCTTAGTGTAGGTTGTAGTTTTCTCTTGTCTAGTTATGGTTTCCTTGGTTATCCCAATCATGTTTTCCCACATCAGAATGGGCTCAGGTCCCAGTAGGAAGAAATATTCAGTATCTGGTTTCCCTGAAGGTGTGTCTTAGAAAATTGGTACACCCTGTGATGCCTCAGGTCACTGTGCTTTTCTTTACAGCAGGTGGTGCCTGTCAGCCTGTAGCTACAGACTGGTGTAAGGAGGAGTGGCCCATGACTGTTTCCCCCAGGCTCTGGGGTCTGGTTCTGAATGGAAAGCAGGTAGTAGAGCTGGGCTCTACCCCTTTCCTCTTAGGGAAGATAACACCCCTAGGGAGAGTTTATTAGCATTTGTATAGACTCTGCCTGTGCTATCTCTACCCTTGTCTGGGTCAGAGCACTGGGGACAGAAAATGGCTGAGGCTTTCTCCACTGAGCTGAAACAGATACAGAAGGTCCCCTTCAGGGCTTGTTTGCAGCCATCCTCTGGATCTCCAAGGTCAGTCATCACCCAAAGCCTCTCTCTGCTTTTTGGGGATTCATAGCTCATAGTGAGCAGTCCATGCTCATTAATTAAAACCCCAGTTGGAGCTCAGCTGAGCTATATTTGCTTGCTGAGAGAGAGCTTCTCTCTAGCACCACAAGGCTTTGCAGCTTGGGCTATGGGGGGAGGGGTTTCCTGGCTTGGATCCATCATTTTTACTTACAGATTTTATGCTGCAATCTTGGGCATTCCTCCCAATTCAGGTTGGTGTCTGATGAGTACACAATCACATTTGTCCCCCTGCAGTTATTCCAGACTATTTACTAGTTGTTCCTGGTTGTTTATTAGTTGTTCCAGGGGACTAACTAGCTTCCACTCCTCTCTATGCCACCATCTTAGATCCTCACTGTGGTTTTGATTCACATTCCCCTAATAGCGAGTGAGGCTGTGTATGTTTTCATGTGCTTTTTATCCATTTGTAATTCCTCTTTTGTGAAATGTCCACTCATGTCTTGTGCCCATTTTTAAATTGGGCTGTTTCTCCTTCAGTTGTTGAGTTGTAAGATTTCTTTACTTATTCTGGATAGCAAGCCCTTAACAAATATGTGGTTACCAAATATTTTCTCCCATTGAGTCAGCTGACTTTTCACTCTTTTGGCAAAGTCCTTGGAAGCACTGAAGTCTTGAAGATGGTTGCCTCTGTTTTCTTCTAGGGGTTTTATGGTATTGGTTCCTATATTCAGGTTTTGGATACATTTTTAATTAATTTTTGAATAGGGTGTGAGATAGGGGTCCCACATAATTTTTTTTTTTTTTGGATATGGATATCCAGTTCTCCCATCATCATTTATTGAAACAACTGTTCTGTCCCAGTGGAGTGGATTTGGGAGCCTTGTTAAAAATCAATAGACCATAGATCTGAGGTCTGTTTCTGAACTCTTAATTTTATTCCATTGATCAATGCATCTATCTTTATGCCATGCTGTTTTGACCCCCTTTGGCTTTAAAATATGTGTTCAAGTCAGGAAGCATGAGTCCTCCCACTTCATTCTTCTTTCTCAAAATGTTTTTGGCTATTTGGGGCCCCTTACCATTCCAAATAAATTTGATAATTAGCTTTTCCATTTTTGTGAATTAGGCTATTAGAATTTTGATTGGTTGCATTGAATCTGTAGATCAATTTTGGTAGAATTGACATCTTAACAAAATTTAGCCTTCCATTCCAGAATACAGAAGATTGTTTCATTTATTCAGGTCTTTTTTGATATTTTAGTAATGTTTTGTGGTTGATTGTGTACAGGTACTTTACATCCTTATTTGAGTTTATTCATAGATATTTGATTCTTTTAGTTGCTATTGTAAATGGATTTTTTTTCTTAATTACCTCCTTGGATAGCTTATTAGTAGTGTGTGGAAACTGTACTAATTTTTCTGTGTTAATATTTATCACACCACATTGCTGAACTTTTTATTAACCCAAGTAGCTTTGTCATAGATTTTTTTCTGGATTTTCTAAATATAGAATCATGTCATCTGTAAATAACAAATATTTTCCTTCTTCCTTTCCAATTTGTGTAACTTTTATTTCTATTTCTTGCCAAATTTGTGTAGAACTAGTCTGGCTAGAACTTCTAGCACAATGTTGAATAACAGTGTAGACAGTGGGCATCCTTGCCTTTTTCTTGATGCTTTCAGTCTCTTGCTTGAGTATGATGTTAGCTAAGGGTTCATAAATTCCCTTTATCATGTTGAGGAAATTTCCTTTGATTTGTGTCTTTTGAAGTGTTTTTGTCAAGAAAGGGTGCTGGTTTTTGTCAAATGCCTGTTCTGCATCAATCAAGATGATCATGTGTTTTTTTAAAAATAATTTTTTATTGAGATTGTTTCCATACCATACAATTATCCAAAGATCCAAAGTGTACAATCAATGGCTCATAGTAACATCATACAGCTGTACATCCATTACCACAGTTAATTATTTTTCAATTTTTAGAACATTTTCATTACTCCAGAAAGCAAATAAACACACACACAAAAGGGAAACTCAAATCCCCCAATACCCCTAGCCACCCCCTCTCCATTACTGATTCATAGTTTTGGTATAGTACATTTGTTACTGTTGATGAAAGAATGTTAAAATGCTACTAACTAGTTATTCTAGGTTAGTTGTGTTTTTCTTACTTCCTTGTTATGGTTTGTTTGAAATGTTTTGTTATTGTATGCTTTAAAAATTTTTTTTTGATATAGTTAATAGTTAAAAAAAGCAGTTAATTTAAAAAAACAAAAACAATGAAAGAACTATGCAGAGCCCCCCTGAGGAGCTGGGGGAGAATGCAGGGGTGTTGGGCTTCCCCACCGTGATGGTTGCTGATGTGCTCACAGGCATAGGGGACTGGTGGTTTGATGGGCTGAGCCCTCTACCATGGTACTTGCCCTTGGGAAGGCTGTTGCTGCAAAGGAGAGGCTAGGCCTGCCTATAATTGTGCCTAAGAGTCTCCTCCTGAATGCCTCTTTGTTGCTCAGATGTGGCCCTCTCTCTCTAGCTAAGCCAACTTGGCAGGTAAAATCACTGCCTGGATCTGACACCCAGGGGTGTAAATCTCCCTGGCAACATGGAATATGACTCCCAGGGAGGAATCTAGACCCAGCATTGTGGGATGGAGAACATCTTCTTGACCAAGAGGGGGATGTGAAAGGAAATGAAATAAGTTTCAGTGGTTGAGAAATTCCAAAAGGAGCCTAGAGGTCACTCTGGTGGGCACTCTTACACACAATATAGGCAACCCTTTTTAGGTTCTAATGAATTGGAATAGCTAGCAGGAAATACCTGAAACTATCAAACCACAACCCAGAACCCTTGAATCTTGAAGATGATTGTATAAAAATGTAGCTTATGAGGGGTGACAGTGTGATTGGACAGATGGACCACACTCCCCTTTGTCTGGTGTATGGATGGATGAGTAGAAAAATGGGGGCAAAAAAAAAAGTCACCCAGTGTTCTTTTTTACTTTAATTGTTCTTTTTCACTTTAATTTTTATTCTTATTATTTTTGTGTGTGTGGAAATGAAAATGTTCAGAAATTAATTTTGGTGATCAATGCACAACTAAGTAATGGTGCTGTGAACAACTGAATGTATGCTTTGTATGACTGCATGGTATGTGAATTTATCTCAATAAAATTGAATTAAAAATACTACTAACTGTAGTATATAGCTTGCAATAGGTATATTTTTTCCAATATGCCCCTCTATCATTAACTTCTAGTTACATTGTCATACATTTGTTCTAGTTCATGGGAAAGATTTCTAATATTTGTGCAGTTAATCACAGCCATGGTCCACCACAAGATTCACTGTTTTATACATTCCCATCTTTTATTATTTTTATTTTTTATAAATTCAGACTTACAGGAACAGTTGCAAAAATAATGCAAACCCCATACGCAGAACTCCAGCATACCCCAAACCCCCTCCACAAATACCCTGATCTACCAACTTTAATATTTTGTCACTTTACCATTTCTATCTTTCCCTCTCTCCCTCCCTCCCTGTCATCCATCATCTATAGCTATGTCTTCTGAATATATGAGAGCAAGTTGCACACATCCTTGAACACATAATATAATTCACATATACATTTCTTATGAACAAGAATATTCATTTATTAGTCACATTAAGTGTAGTTAAGAAGTTCAAGAAATTTAACATTGATATAAAGCTTACATTCTATATTTTATTTTTCTCCTTAATTCCCAATTGTGTCCTTTTGAGCCTTTTCTCCTCTATTCTTAGATCTCATCCAAGATCATCTATGGCATTTAATTGTCATTATCTATTTAGACTGTCTTTTTTTCAATTGTGGAAACATATCTACAGCACAAATCTTCCCATTCCAACCCCTCCCTAGCATTCCATTTAGGGGGATTAATCACATTCACAATGTTGCAATGCCATCACCTTCCCACCATCCATTACTAGAAATTTCCCTTCACCCCAAACAGAAACCCTACACTCATTTCTTATAAACTCCCCATTGCCCCTTCCCCCACTTCTCATAACCCATACTCTACTTTTCATCTCTATGATCATATTCTCTGATACTTTCTTTGTGTTTACCATGGGGCTTAAATTTAACATCTTAAGTCTATAACAATCTTGTTTTCTTTGATACCAACTTAACTTCAATAGGACACATAAACTATGACCCTATACTCCTCCATTCCCCCACCTTTATGTAGTTCTTGTCAAAAATTACATATTTTACATTGAGTCCCAAATCACTGATTTATCATTACACTTTATGTATTTTAGATCTTGTAGGAAGTAAATAATGGAGTTACAAATAAAAAATACAGTAGTATTGGTATTTATATTTACCATGTGATCTTTACTGGGAATCTTTATTTCTTCATGTGGTTTCAGTCAATTGTTTAGTGTTCCTTCCTTTCAGCCTACACAATTCCCTTTCACATTTCTTATAGGTCTGATCTACTGGTGATGAAGACCCTCAGCTTTTGATTACCTGGGAATGTTTTCATCTCCTCCTCATTTTTAACCTCCAGGTGTTTGTGAATTTTCTAAGTCTCTGATGGTTATTGACTTCTATTTGTATTCCATTGTGGTCAGAGAATGTGCTTTGAATAATTTCAATTTTTTAAAATTTATTGAGGTTTGTTTTATGTCCCAGCCTACAGTCTATTCTGGAGAAACATCCGTGATCACTAGAGAAGAATGAGTATCCTGGGGATCTGGAATATAATGTTTGATATATGTCTGTTAAATTTCTATATCTCTCTTTCTCCTTTCTTTGTTTCTCTGTTGGTAGGGCTCCCTTTACTATCTGAGTAGGGCAGGTCTTTTATTAGCAAAATCTCTCAGCATTTGTTTGTCTGTGAAAAATTTAAGCTCTCCCTCAAATTTGAAGGAGAGTTTTGCTGGATAAAGTATTCTTGATTGGAAATTTTTCTCTCAGAACTTTAAATATGTCATGCCACTGCCTTCTTGCCTCCATGGTGGCCACTGAGTAGTCACTACTTAGTCTTATGTTGTTTCCTTTGTATGTGGTGAATTGCTTTTCTCTTGCTGCTTTCAGAACTTGCTCCTTCTCTTCAGTATTTGACAGTCTGATCAGAATATGTCTTGGAGTGGGTTTATTTGGATTTATTCTATTTGGAGTTCACTGGGCATTTATGCTTTGTGTATTTATATAGTGTAGAAGTTTTGGGAAGTTTTCCCCAACAATTTCTTTGAATACACTTCCTAGACCTTTACCCTTTGCTTCTCCTTCTGGAACACCAATGAGTCTTATATTGGACATTTTATTTTATCTATCATACCCCTGAGATCCATTTTTATTTTTTTGATTTTTCCCTCATTCTTTCTTTTGTTCTTTCATGTTCCATTCTGTGGTTCTCAGGGTCACTGAGTCATTGTTCAGCTTCCTCTAGTCTTGTACTGTGAGTATCCAGAATCTTTTCAATTTGGTCAACAGTTTCTTTAATTTCCATAAGATCATCTATTTTTTATTAACTCTTGAAATTTCTTCTTTATGCTCTTCTAGGATCTTCTTCATGTCCTTTATATCCTGTGCCATGCTTTTGTTGTTTGTCTTCAGTTCTTTGATTAATTGCTTCAAGTACTGTGTCTCCTCTGATATTTTGATTTGGGTGCTTGGGTTTGGGTTATCCTCATCACCTGGTTTTTTCATATGCTTTAAAATTTTCTATTGTTTTTGGCCTCTTGGCATTTCCTTTACTTGATAGGTTTCTTTTAGGATATGCAGGATTATTCAAAGTCTAATCTCTAATTTGTCAGATCTACAGCTTGGTGGTTTACACTTTAACAAATCATCAGATGGCATCTTTGAGTCACCTATTCCCCTCAAGTCAGTTCTCCCCAACTGTGTCTTTGTGGTGTGTGGGGGTCTGATTCTTGTGGGGTTCAAATGGTGTACCAAGTTTGGGTGTGTTGTTGGTGCTGTCCAGCCTGAATGTGGGACATGTGTCTGAACAGTTAGGGAGGGAGGGAGAGCAGATTTAATAATCAAACCTCCCAGGTGTTCCTGGAGATTTAAGGCTGTTGCAAGATTTTAAACTTTCATTTCAGTCTCACCACCGATTGTCTCTGCTGCTGATCCACAAGTCCTTGTTATTGACATATGGTCCCTGGGATTTCTGACTTGGTCCCTCTTCCCAGCTGTGCCCTTCCTGGGCCTCTGCTGGGGAAGGCTGTGCTACATCACAAGTGTGCACCATCCCTCAAGGGAAGTCCTGGGCCACCAGGCAGTGCTGGGGTATTCTCAGCCTGCTTCCTGTTAACCTCCCTCTTTTTGCACAGCTCTAACTTCCCAGCTCTGGGACAACCAGCTGTGGGTGCATGAAAGGTCACTGTCCACACCTGATATTGTGGCATGTGCACAGTGTTGCAGGCAACACTTCCCATCACACTGGGTCCCATGGTGCAGCTCTGGTCCATGGCTCTGGCACTGGGCAGGAACATTCCTAGTCCACCAGGAAGATGGCTGCAAGGGGCATGTTTTTTTTCTCCTTTTGGCTCACCTCTTCCCTCCTCACTCTGAAACAATTAGTAGTGGATCCATGAAAAGCTATCTTCCATGCCAGATAATGAGTCATTCACACAGCCCATTCCCACTACACTTAACTGTGTGGATTTCACTGATGTATCTGCAGCTGCTTTTGGTTTTTTTTTAAAAAAGAACTGGTCTACCACCAAACGCCAACCCACGGTTTCCCCACACTGCAGCATGGCTGCCAGATGTTCAGCAGTTTCGATCACTCATTTCAGAATGCTGACTCCCAGTTTCACCAAGTGCACAGTCCCTGTGGATTTAGCAGACCTTTTCCAGCTGGTGCATCACTGGAACTGGTGTTCCGGGCCACTCTCTGGCTTTTATCTAGTATTTTTCACAGAGATGTTTTTTTGCCCTGTCTCTCCTAGCCACCATCTAAGGTTCTCTGGATTGGCTTTTAAAGGGGATTTATTTGGTTACAAAGTTACAGTCTTAAGGCCATAGTCGTGTCCAAGCTAAGGCATCAAAAATAGGGTACCTTTGCTGAAGGATAGCCAATGGCTTCTGGAAAACCTCTGTTAGCTCTGAAGACACATGACTGGTCTCTGCTTGCTCCCAGGATGTGTCTCAAAATGCGTTCTCTAAAATGTCCATATCAGCTTTCAATGGCCATGAGCTGCAGCTAGCCCATTAACATCTTTTAACCTCCAACTTTCCTTCTGGTGACATATGTGACTCAGAGCTGACCCTTTCCACCAATTCACACACCATTCAGTACTATTATTCTCACAACTTGCTACCATCACTTCTGTCCATTTCCAAACATTTAAGTTCACCCTAGTTGAACATTCTGCTCATAATAACCACTTCACACTCTTTAGCCTCATTCTATATCCTGATAACTGACATTTCATGTCTATGAGTTTATATGAGGTGTCTATGATACCCCATGTCTGAGTTTTATGAGACCCTGCCACATTTTTCCTGATGCGTGTGTCTTATTTCACTCAACATAGAGCCCTCAAGTTTTCTTCATCAACCTATTTTAAAGACAGTGTTGTTCACACACCATATATTCCATACTAAGTAAGCAATTGATGGTTCCCTGTATAGTCATGTATTTATGTATTCACCACCATCACCACTATCTATATAAGGACATCTCCATTTCTTCCACAAAGGAGGAGGAAGAGTCAAAGAAGGTAGAGAGACAAGAGCAAAAGAAAAAAAAAAAGAAACAAAACAAAACAGACAGCTAGGAAGCAACAAAAGGAAAGACAGCATGAAACTAAAGTAGAATAAAAAGTCAGACAACATCACCAATGACAAGAGTCCCATACTCTTTCCTATGTCCCTCAATATGCATTTAGGTTTGGTGTGTTGCCCATGTTACATTAAAGGAAGCATAATACACGGTTACTGTTAACTAGAGTCTCTAGTTTGCATTGATTGTATTTTTCCCCCAATACAACTCCATTTTTAACACCTTGCAATGTTGACATTCACTTGTTCCCCTCATGTAAAAACATATTTGTACCTTTTATCACAATCATTGAGCACCCTAGGTTTCACTGAGTTATACAGTCCCAGTCTTTATCTTTCCTCTTTCCTTCTGGTGTCCCACATGCTAATAACCTCCCTCTTTCAACCATATTCACAATCATCTTTGTTCAGTGTACTTCAATTGCTGTGCTACTGTCTCCCAAAATTGTGTTCCAAAGCTCTCACTCCTGTCTTTCCCTTTCTGTCTGTAGTTCTCCCTTTAGTGTTTCCTGTAGAGCAGGTATCTTGTTCACAGTCTCTCATTGTCTGTTTGTCAGAGAATATTTTAAGCTCTCCCTCATATTTGAAGGATAGTTTTGCTGGATATAGGATTCTTGGTTGGTTTTTCTCTTTCAGTATCTTAAATATATCACCCCATTTCCTTCTTGCATCCATGGTTTCTAATGAGAAATCCACACATAGTCTTTTCAATCTTCCTTTGTATGTGATTGTGCTGGTTTGAATGTATTATGTCCCCCAGAAAAAGCCATATTCTTTGATGCAATCTTGTGGGGCAGACATAATAGTGGGGATTAAGTTGGAACATTTCGATTAGGTTGTTTGCATGGAGATGCGCCCCACCCAACTGTAGATGATAACTGATGGGATATTTCCATGGAGGCGTGGCCCCACCTGTTCAGGGTGGGCCTTGATCAATGGAGCCATATAAACATGCTGACTCAGGGAGACGGAACTGAGTGCAGCTGTGAGTGACATTTTGAAGAGGAGCAAGCTTGCTAGAGAGGAACGTCCTGGGAGAAAGCCATTTTGAAACCAGAACTTTGGAGCAGACGCCAGCCACGTGCCTTCCCAGCTAACAGAGGTTTTACAGACACCATTGGCCATCCTCCAGTGAAGGTACCCGATTGCTGATGTGTTACCTTGGACACTTTATGGCCTTAAGACTGTAACTGTGTAGCCAAATAAACCCCCTTTTTATAAAAGCCAATCCATCTCTGGTGTTTTGCATTCTGCAGCATTAGCAAGCTAGAACAGATTTTGGTACTGAGAGTGGGGTCTCTGATGGTCAAAAAGGTAAGCACTTTGGGTGAAGGCTTTCCCACATTCAGTACATTTATAAGGCTTCTCTTTGCTACTGAGTTTGCAAATACCAAACATGTTGAAATGGCTTTTTAAATGGACAATGGGGAGTTTCTGGAAGAGGTTTGAGGAGCTTGATAGAAAAGGCCAAAACTGCTTTAAAGAGACTGTTTGTGGAAATATGGACTCTAAAGATACTTCTGACGAAGCCTTGAACAGAGATGATCAATGTGTTGTTGTGAACTGGAAGAAAGGCGATCCTTGTTTTAAAGTGGCAGAGAATTTGGCAAAATTGAGTCCTGCTGTCAGATGGAGGGAAGAATCTGGAAGCAACAACCTGGAATACTTAGCTGAGGAGATCTCCAGACTACATGTGAAGGATGTATCCTGGCTTCTCCTTGCAGCTTACAGTAAAATGCGAGCGGAGAGAGATAAACTTAGAACTGAACTCTTGGGTTCAAAGAAACCAGAAGCTGATGGCTTGGAAAATTACAAGCTTCCGGGGGGTGGAATCCCAGAAACTACAGCCCAATGTGAGGATGTTACCAAACATGGAACCCAGCCACCATTTCAGTACAAGCCAAGATTGGAGATGGAATTATCCAGAAAGGATTTGTGGAAAGTCCTATTGTCTGATGGCTTTGACCCCTGTATGCTTCATGCAAAACCAACAGAATTTTTGTGAGATCTTTACAGACAGAGCCATTGCCAGTCTGGACTGGAGGAGACAGACAAGGAAAAAATTAAAGGAAAAATCTCTTCAAAAACAGAGCCATGGAGGTTGAGGTCTGGAGTCAAGAGGCCTTGGGCTGGGAGAGTGGAGCAGCCCACAAGCATGGGAAGGGTGAGTTTGCCCTGGAGGTCGAGGGTGGGCATTCCACCTCGATGCTCTGGAAGAGTTTTGCCACCTGAGGTCCCAAAGAGGGTGGAACACATTCCCAGGGAATTGGCGAGAGCCTGGCTGCCACCACACTGTTCTCAAGGGGTTGAGCATGTGCCCTGGAGATGGAAGGGAATCCGGGAGCTGCCCCAATGTTTGAGGAGGGTGGGGCTGAGAAGGTGGTCTCCCCAATGTGTGGGTATGTTGGAGCACTCACCTAAGTGTTTGGAGAGGAAAGGGCTGCCGAAAAGGCCCTTAGGAAGGGTTAGGCTCCCGCTCTCTCAAGCCCCAAGGATGCAACGTTATTCTGTTAATGACTCTCAGACTTTGAAATCTAATGGAGTTTGTCTTGCAGGTTTTAGGAACTGTTTTGGTCCTGTTAACCATGTTTTCCTTACTGTTTCTCCTTATGGCAATGGGAATGTTTGTCCTATGAATGTCCCTCCTTTGTATATTGGAAGCATATAACTTGTTCTGAGTCCACAGATCCAAAGCTAAAGGAAAAGTATGCCTTAGGACTGACCACGCCTATATTTGATTTTGATGGGATCTTGTACTTAACTATTGTTACTGAAATGATTTAAGTTTCTGGTATTGTGGGATGAATGTGTTTTGTATTTGGAAAGAATATGTTTTTCTGGGGTCCAGGGGGTGGAATGTGCTGGTTTGAATGTATTATGTCCCCCAGAAAAAGCCATATTCTTTGATGCAATCTTGTGGGGCAGACATAATAGTGGGGATTAAGTTGGGACATTTGGATTAGGTTGTTTGCATGGAGATGCGCCCCACCCAACTGTAGATGATAACTGATGGGATATTTCCATGGAGGCGTGGCTCCACCCATTCAGGGTGGGCCTTGATCAGTGGAGCCATATAAACATGCTGACTCAGGGAGATGGAACTGAGTGCAGCTGTGAGTGATGTTTTGAAGAGGAGCAAGCTTGCTAGAGAGGAACGTCCTGGGAGAAAGCCATTTTGAAACCAGAACTTTGGAGCAGACGCCAGCCACGTGCCTTCCCAGCTAACAGAGGTTTTACGGATGCCATTGGCCATCCTCCAGTGAAGGTACCCGATTGCTGATGTGTTACCTTGGACACTTTATGGCCTTAATACTGTAACTGTGTAGCCAAATAAACCCCCTTTTTATAAAAGCCAATCCATCTCTGGTGTTTTGTATTCTGCAGCATTAGCAAACTAGAACAGTGATGGATTGCTTTTCTCTTGCTGCTTTCAGGATTCTCTCTTTATCTTTGACATTTGGTGATCTGATTATTACATGTCTTGGTGTAGGCCTATTCAGATCTATTCTGTTTCAGGAATGCTGCACCTCTTGGATCTGTAATTTTAGGTCTTTCTTAAGAGATGGGAACTTTTCATTATTTCCTCTATTATTGCTTTTGCCTCTTTTCCCTTCTCTTCTCCTTCAGGAGTACCCATGACATGTACATTCCTGCATTTCATGTTGTCCTTAAGTTCCCAGAGACATTGCTCATATTTTTCCAGTCTTTCCTCTCTCTGTTGTTTTGTGTGTAGGCTGTCAGTTGCCTTGTTCTCCAGTTCCTGAGTGTTTTCTTCTGCCTTTTGAGATCTGCTGTTGTATGTCTCCATTGTATCTTTCATCTCTTGTGTTGTGCCTCTCATTTCCGTAGATTCTGTCAGTTATATTTTTGAGCATTCAATTTCTACCTTATATATGCCCAGTGTTTTCATTATATGCTTCATCTCTTTTGCCATATCTTCACTAAACATTTTGAATTAAGTGTTAGTTGTTTAAATTCCTCTATCTCAGTTGAAGTGTAAGTTTGTTCCTTTGACTGGGCCATAACTTCATTTTTCTTAGTGTAGTTTTTGTTATCTAGGCATCTGGTTTCCTTGGTTACCCCGTCAGGTTTTCCCAGAGCAGAAGGGGCTCAGGTCTAGAAGGAGGCAATAGTTTTGTGGCTCCCTGAGTGTGTCTTAGATGGATGAACTCTGTGAGGCCTCAAATCATTGTCTTTTTATGCCCAGCAGGTGGCACCTGTCAGCTTGTCACTCCAGACTGGTGTAAGGAGGTGTGGTGTGTGACTGTTTTCCTCCAGGCCCTCGGGTCTGATTCTGAATGGAAGGCAGGTAGTAGAACTTGCCACTGCCTCCTTCATCTTAGGTAAAATACATCCCCTAGGGAGAGGTAATTAACATTTGAATAGTCTTTACTCTGCTATCTCCACCCTTGTCTGAGTCTCAGTGCTGGGATGAAATGGCTGAGGCTTTCTCCACTGAACTGAAAAAGGGACAGAAAGCCCCCCTTCAGGGTCAATCTGCAGACCCCCTCACTTTCACCCATTGTCCAGAGACAGCACTTGGTCCCTGGGCTTCCCCTCCCTCCCAGAGAGGTCCTCTGGCTCTCCAAGTTCAATCATCATGAAAAACCTCTGTCTGCTTGTTGGGGATTCATAGCTTGTAGTGAGCAGTCCATTCTTGTTAATTAAAACCCCAGTTGGAGCTCAGCTGAGCTTTATTCGCTTGTTCAGAGTGCTGCTCTCTAGCATTGTGAGTCTTTGCAGTTTGGGCAGTGGGGGGAGGGGGTTTCCAGCCTGGACCCACAAATTTTACTTACAGATTTTATGCTGTGACCTCAGGCATTCATCCCAATTCTTTGTTCTCCTGCAGTTATTCCAGATTATTCACTAGTTGTTCCTGATTGTTTATTAGTTGTTCCAGGGGTACTGATTAGCTTCTGCTCCTCTGTATGCTGCCATCCAATCATGTGGCTTTTATCTTTTGATTTGTTGATGTGGCATATTACATTAATTGATTTTCTGTGACAATTCACCCTTGCATACCTGGAATAAAACCCACTTGGTGATGGTGTATAATTTTAATGTGCCATTGTATGTTTTGCAGTATTTCATTTAGGATTTTTGCATCTATATTCATCAGAGAGATTAGTCTGTAATTCTCTTTTCTTATAGTATCTTTTCCTGACTTTGGTATTAGAGTGATGTTGGCTTCATAGAATGAGTCAGGTAGTTTTCCCTTCTCTTCAAGTTTTTTGGAAGAGTTTGAATGGTAATGCTTGGTAAAATTCACCTGTGAAGCCATCTGGACCTGGGTTTTTCTTTGTGGGAATATTTTTGATGACTGATTCAATCTCTTTACTTGTGATTGGTTTGCTGAGGTCTTCTATTTCTTCTTGACTCAGTGTAGGTTGTTCATGTGCTTTTAGGAAATTGTTCATTTCGTCCATGGTGCCAAGTTTATTGACATATAGTTGTTCATAGTATCCCCTTATGATCTTTTATGTTTCTTTGCAGTCCATGGTAATGACCTCCTCCACCCCTCTCATTTCTGATTTTGTTTATTTACATTTTCTCTCTTTTGGTCTTTTTTTAGTCTCGTAGGTGTTTGTTAATTTTATTAATCTTCTCAAAGAACCAACTTTTGGTTTTATTGTTTCTCTCTATTGTTCTTTTGTTCTCCATTTCCTTTATTTCCAGTCTAATCTTTGTTACTTCTTTCCTTCTGCAAGGTTTGGTATTAGTTTCTCTTCTTTCTCTAGTTTCTCCAATAGTTCAGTTAGGTGTTTGGTTTTAGCTCTTTAATGTAGGCATTTAGTGCTTTACATTTCCCTCTCAGCACTGCCTTTGCTGCATACAGTAGGTTTTGTTGTGTTGTGTTCTTGTTTTCATTCAAATAACCATCACAAGTTATTTCCTGATTACTTTTACAATTTCTTCTTTGACCCACTGATTGTTTAAAAGCTTGTTGTTTAACCTCCACATATTTGTGAAATTTATGGCTCTCTGGTTGTTTTTGATTTCCAGCATCATTCTATTATGACCAGAGAACATGATTTGTATAATTTCAATCCTTTAAAAATTTCCCCTCTCATTAATATATGGTGTCCTGCTTTGTCTCATAATATTTCTGCATTTAAAGTCTATTTTGTCTGATATTAATACAGCTACCTCAGATTTGGTTCTTTTTTGGTTACCAGTTACATGGAATATCTTTCTCTATCCTTTCACTTTCAACTTATTTGTATGTTTGGGTCTAAAATGTGTCTCTTATAAACAGCATATAGTTGGATCATATTTTTTATCCATTCTGCCAGTCTATATCTCTTGATTGGGGAGCTTTATCTGTCAAAATTCAATGTTATTAGTGTAAAAGCTATGCTTACTTCTATGATTTAATCCTTTGGCTTTTATTCATCATATCTATTATTTTCCTCTCTCTTTATGCTTTCAGTTACCTTACCTGATAGACATCACTTCTATTCTCTACTCCAAGACTTGATTTCTTCAGCTTGCAGGGCTCCCTTTACTATTTCTTGCAGGGCAGATCTCTTATTTAAAAAAAACTCTCTCAGTATTTTTCTATGAATATTTTAAGCTCTCCCTCACTTTTTTTTTAACTGATAAAATTTTTTATTTCACTTTTGAATTTTTACACTTTTCCCGATTATTCCGTGTAAGGTGTAACTAGAACTATTTAAAAGACATACATTAGTCTAGGTACATCAAAAACCAGGGATTTTTCTTTTTTTGCTATACTATTTTCACAACTACGGGTGCTTGCTAGGCAATATAACCATCACAGAAGCAAATGTTAGGCAGAATACTGGTAAGGAAAAACAAAGAAAGAGCTACCAGATATACAGACAGGCTCAGTTCTACATTCACTACTGTGTTTATCAAGCACCAAGTATTAACTGCACATTTTTGTTCAGCTAGAAAGGGATTTTTTAAATTGTTTTTTTTTTCCTTTTTTGGTTTGTTTTAAATCAGTGCATGAATTTTTGTTTTCTCATTTCAGCAGATAGACAAACAGATGGACTCTACAGCTACATGGAATGTTAAAAGATAGAGGGGTGATACTGTGAGACTGACAGGCCTGGCTACTCCTGCCATGCTCATGAAACATCCCTTCATTATAGGGTCTTGTTTAAACATGTCTGAGAACTTAGCTAGATGAGTACGCTTGGGAGATCTGGTGACAGGTGTTAACAGGCGTTATCAGGGCTGGCTGCAATACAGGAAGGAATTGTGAATATTTAAAAATACGTTTTTAAATTCAGATCTTGGTATGACTGAAGAGCAACAACTGTGCTGAGAACTGGAGGAACACAGAGCTACGGCACTGGCAGCTCTTCGCTACTCTTTGCGGCAAGGCTTGCTCACCCTGGTGCCCACCGACTTCTCTCACCCCCTCCCTGCCCATACAGTATTAAACAGTGAACAAAAGACAAAGATAGAATTCAAAAAGATAAAGGAGGCAGGACAGAAATCTAGAGAGGAAAGAGAAAACCAAAGTCAACATTCATAAAGGACAGTTGGAAAGAATGTTGAGATTTCAAAATTTTAAAGCCCCAAGCTAGGAAGTGTCCAAAAGATTTGAGTACTCCTCAAGTGACAGGCAATCTAATCTCTGCAGAATATTCTTAAAGGTATTATCGTAAGCACATAAGACCATTCTTAAGATACACGGCTTTCTTTTTCTTTATAGCCCAGTGGGTACAAGGAAAACAGATTCCACTACTGAAGCACAAGCTGCAAAATTGATAACACATTGCTGTAGGAAAGGGGGTTTAGTTATGTGTGTTACATGAGCACTGGACCTTTTTGTGGTGCCATAACCCAGTTATCTGCCACAAAGAATGTCAACTTCAGGCTTCAAGTTTCCTCAGAGGAAGACACTGTGGACATTTGTGGTCATGAGCTTTTGAGTGGCAACAGCCCAACCTGGTCAAGTGTCTATCACCCCTGAACAACAGGCAGAACTACTGTGAGTTGCTATTCAACCAAAATGCCAACTGATAGGGTGTCTCACTCCAAGTCCCAGTGTCACAATATAATCTCTATAACTTTCTTTTTTTTTTTTTTTTTAATCATCATTTTATTGAGATATATTCACATACCACGCAGTCATACAAAACAAATTGTACTTTCGATTGTTTACAGTACCATTACATAGTTGTACATTCATCACCTAAATCAATCCCTGACACCTTCATTAGCACACACACAAAAATAACAAGAATAATAATTAGAGTGAAAAAGAGCAATTGAAGTAAAAAAGAACACTGGGTACCTTTGTCTGTTTGTTTCCTTCCCCTACTTTTCTACACATCCATCCATAAACTAGACAAAGTGGAGTTTGGTCCTTATGGCATTCCCAATCCCATTGTCACCCCTCATAAGCTACATTTTTATACAACTGTCTTCGAGATTCATGGGTTCTGGGTTGTAGTTTAATAGTTTCAGGTATCCACCACCAGCTACCCCAATTCCTTAGAACCTAAAAAAGGTTGTCTAAAGTGTGCGTAAGAGTGCCCACCAGAGTGATCTCTCGGCTCGTTTTGGAATCTCTCTGCCACTGAAGCTTATTTCATTTCCTTTCACATCCCCCTTTTGGTCAAGAAGATGTTCTCCATCCCACGATGCCGGGTCTACATTCCTCTCCGGGAGTCATATTCCACGTTGCCAGGTTGATTCACTCCCCTGGGTGTCTGGTCCCACGTAGGGGGGAGGGCAGTGATTTCACCTTTCAAGTTGGCTTAGCCAGAGAGAGAGGGCCACATCTGAGCAACAAAGAGGCATTCAGGAGGAGACTCTTAGGCACAAATATAGGGAGGCCTAGCCTCTCCTTTGCAGCAACCATCTTCCCAAGGGTAAAACTTATGGTAGAGGGCTCAACCCATCAAACCACCAGTCCCCTATGTCTGTGGTCATGTTAGCAACCATGGAGGTGGGGTAGGCGAATACCCCTGCATTCTCCACAGGCTCCTCAAGGGGGCACTACATCTTTTTTTTTTTTTTTCCTTGTTTGTCTTTTTTCTTTTTTTTTTTTATTTAACTTTCCCTTCTTTTTTAAATCAACTGTATGAAAAAAAAAGTTAAAAAGAAAACAAACATACAATAAAAGAACATTTCAAAGAGACCATAACAAGGGAGTAAGAAAAAGACAACTAACCTAAGATAACTGCTTAACTTCCAACATGTTCCTACTTTACCCCAAGAAAGTTACATAATATAGCAACATTTCAGTGAACTTGCTCCTACTACATCCATCAGAAATTAACAGACCATAGTCATTTCTGGGCATCCCCAGAACGTTAAATAGCTTATCTGTTCTTCTTGGATTATTGTTCCCCCTTCCTTAATTGTTCTCTACTGCTAGTTCCCCTACATTCTACATTATAAACCATTTGTTTTACATTTTTCAAAGTTCACATTAGTGGTAGCATATAATATTTCTCTTTTTGTGCCTGGCTTATTTCGCTCAGCATTATGTCTTCAAGGTTCATCCATGTTGTCATATGTTTCACCAGATCGTTCCTTCTTACTGCCGTGTAGTATTGCATCGTGTGTATATACCACATTTTATTTATCCACTCATCTGTTGAAGGACAATTGGGTTGTTTCCATCTCTTGGCAATTGTGAATAATGCTGCTATGGACATTGGTGTGCAGATATCTGTTCGTGTCACTGCTTTCCGATCTTCCGGGTATATACCGAGAAGTGCAATCGCTGGATCGAATGGTAGCTCTATATCTAGTTTTCTAAGGAACTGCCAGACTGACTTCCAGAGTGGCTGAACCATTATACAGTCCCACCAACAATGAATAAGAGTTCCAATTTCTCCACATCCCCTCCAGCATTTGTAGTTTCCTGTTTGTTTAATGGCAGCCATTCTAACCGGTGTTAGATGGTATCTCATTGTGGTCTTAATTTGCATCTCTCTAATAGCTAGTGAAGCTGAAAATTTTTTCATGTGTTTCTTGGCCATTTGTATTTCCTCTTCAGAGAACTGTCTTTTCATATCTTTTGCCCATTTTATAATTGGGCTGTCTTTACTATTGTCATTGAGTTGTAGGATTTCTTTGTATATGCAAGATATCAGTCTTTTGTCAGATACATGGTTTCCAAAATTTTTTTCCCATTGAGTTGGCTGCCTCTTTACCTTTTTGAGAAATTCCTTTCAGGTGCAGAAACTTCTAAGCTTGAGGAGTTCCCATTTATCTATTTTCTCTTTTGTTGCTTGTGCTTTGGGTGTAAAGTCTAGGAAGTGGCCTCCTAATACAAGGTCTTGAAGATGTTTTCCTACATTATCTTCTAGGAGTTTTATGGTACTTTCTTTTATATTGAGCTCTTTGGTCCATTTTGAGTTAATTTTTGTGTAGGGTGTGAGGTAGGGGTCCTCTTTCATTCTTTTGGATATGGATATCCAACTCTCCCAGCCCCATTTGTTGAAAAGACCATTATGGCTCAGTTCGGTGACTTTGGGGGCCTTATCAAAGATCAGTCGGCCATAGATCTGAGGGTCTATTTCTGAATTCTCAATTCAATTCCATTGATCTATATGTCTATCTTTGTGCCAGTACCATGCTGTTTTGGCAACTGTGGCTTTATAATAAGCTTCAAAGTTAGGGAGTGTAAGTCCTCCCACTTCGTTTTTCTTTTTTAGAGTGTCTTTAGCAATTCGAGGCATCTTCCCTTTCCAAATAAATTTGATAACTAGCTTTTCCAAGTCTGCAAAGTAGGTTGTTGGAATTTTGATTGGGATTGCATTGAATCTGTAGATGAGTTTGGGTAGAATTGACATCTTAATGACATTTAACCTTCCTATCCATGAACATGGAATATTTTTCCATCTTTTAAGGTCCCCTTCTATTTCTTTTAGTAGAGTTATGTAGTTTTCTTTGTATAGGTCTTTTACATCTTTGGTTAAGTTTATTCCTAGGTACTTGATTTTTTTAGTTGCTATTGAAAATGGTATCTTTTTCTTGAGTGTCTCTTCAGTTTGTTCATTTCTAGCATATAGAAACATTACTGACTTATGTGCATTAATCTTGTATCCCGCTACTTTGCTAAATTTGTTTATTAGCTCTAGTAGGTGTATCATTGATTTCTCAGGGTTTTCTAGATATATGATCATATCATCTGCAAACAATGACAGTTTTACTTCTTCTTTTCCAATTTGGATGCCTTTTATTTCTTTGTCTTGCCGGATTGCCCTGGCTAGCACTTCCAGCACAATGTTGAATAACAGTGGTGACAGCGGGCATCCTTGTCTTGTTCCTGGTCTTAGAGGGAAGGCTTTCAGTCTCTCACCATTGAGTACTATGCTGGCTGTGGGTTTTTCATATATGCTCTTTATCATGTTGAGGAAGTTTCCTTCAATTCCTACCTTTTGAAGTGTTTTTATCAAAAAGGGATGTTGGATTTTGTCAAATGCTTTTTCAGCATCTATTGAGATGATCAATTGATTTTTCCCGTTCGAGTTTTTAATGTGTTGTAATACATTGATTGTTTTTCTTATGTTGAACCATCCTTGCATGCCTGGAATGAACCCCATTTGGTCATGGTGTATGATTTTTTTAATGTGTCTTTGGATTCGATTTGCAAGTATTTTGTTGAGGATTTTTGCATCTATATTCATTAGGGAGATTGGCCGGTAGTTTTCCTTTTTTGTAGCATCTTTGCCTGGTTTTGGTATTAGATTGATGTTAGCTTCATAAAATGAGTTAGGTAGTGTTCCATTTTTTTCAATGTTTTGAAAGAGTTTGAGTAAGATTGGTGTCAGTTCTTTCTGGAAAGTTTGGTAGAATTCCCCTGTGAAGCCATCTGGCCCTGGGCATTTATTTGTGGGAAGATTTTTGATGACTGGTTGGATCTCTTTGCTTGTGATGGGTTGGTTGAAGTCTTCTATTTCTTCTCTGGTCAGTCTAGGTTGTTCATATGTTTCCAGGAAATTGTCCATTTCTTCTACATTATCCAGTTTGTTGCCATACAGTTGTTCATAATATCCTCTTATAATTTTTTTAATTTCTTCAGGATCTGCAGTTACGTCACCTTTTTCATTCATTATTTTGTTTATATGGGTCTTCTCTCTTTTTGATTTTGTCAGTCTAGCTAGGGGCTTGTCAATCTTGTTGATCTTCTCAAAGAACCAACTTTTGGTGATATTTATCCTCTCTATTGTTTTTTTGTTCTCTATGTCATTTATTTCTGCTTTAATCCTTGTTCTTTCTTTTCTTCTACTTGGTTTAGGATTGGTTTGCTGTTCATTTTCTAGCTTCTTCAGTTGATCCATTAGTTCTTTGATTTTGGCTCTTTCTTCCTTTTTAATATATGCATTTAGTGCTATAAATTTCCCCCTTAGCACTGCTTTTGCTGCATCCCATAGGTTTTGGTATGTTGTGTTCTCATTTTCATTCGTCTCTATATATTTAGCAATTTCTCTTGCTATTTCTTCTTTAACCCACTGATTGTTTAGGAGTGTGTTGTTTAACCTCCAGGTATTTGTGAATTTTCTAAGTGTCTGATGGTTATTGACTTCTAATTGTATTCCATTGTAGTCAGAGAATGTGCTTTGAATAATTTCAATCTTTTTAAATTTATTGAGGCTTGTTTTATGTCCCAGCATATGATCTATTCTGGAGAAAGTTCCGTGAGCACTAGAAAAGTATGTGTATCCTGGTGATTTGGGATGTAATGTCCTGTATATGTCTGTTAAATCTAATTCATTTATCAGATTGTTTAGGTTTTCAATTTCCTTATTGGTCTTCTGTCTGGTTGATCTATCTATAGGAGAGAGTGATGTGTTGAAGTCTCCCACAATTATTGTGGAAACATCAATTGCTTCCTTTAGTTTTGCCAGTGTTTCTCTCATGTATTTTGTGGCACCTTGATTGGGTGCATAGACATTTATGATTGTTATTTCTTCTTGCTGAATTGCCCCTTTTATTAGTATGTAGTGGCCTTCTTTGTCTCTCAAAACATCCCTGCATTTGAAGTCTATTTTATCTGAGATTTATATTGCTACACCTGCTTTCTTTTGACTGTAGCTTGCATGAAATATTTTTTTCCATCCTTTCACTTTCAGTTTCTTTGTGTCCCTGTGTCTAAGATGAGTCTCTTGTATGCAACATATTGATGGTTCATTTTTTTTGATCCATTCTGCGAATCTATATCTTTTAATTGGGGAGTTTAATCCATTTACATTCAACGTTAAAACTGTGAAGGCATTTCTTGAATCGGCCATCTTATCCTTTGGTTTATGTTTGCCATATTTTTCCCTCTCTCTATTAATATCCTTTATTGTACCCATACCGAATCTCTTTAGTACTGAGCCTTTCTCCAAGTCTCTCTGTCCTGTCTTTGTTTCTCTGTCTGTAGGGCTCCCTTTAGTATCTCCAGTAGGGCAGGTCTCTTGTTAGCAAATTCTCTCAGCATTTGTTTGTCTGTGAGAAATTTAAGCTCTCCCTCAAATTTGAAGGAGAGCTTCGCTGGATAAAGTATTCTTGGCTGGAAATTCCTCTCACTCAGAATTTTAAATATATCGTGCCACTGCCTTCTTGCCTCCATGGCGGCTGCTGAGTAGTCACTACTTAGTCTTATGCTGTTTCCTTTGTATGTGGTGAATTGCTTTTCTCTTGCTGCTTTCAGAACTTGCTCCTTCTCTTCTGTGTTTGACAGTGTGATCAGTATATGTCTCAGAGTGGGTTTTTTTGGATTTATTCTATTTGGAGTTCGCTGAGCATTTATGATTTGTGTATTTATGTTGTTTAGAAGATTTGGGAAGTTTTCCCCAACAATTTCTTTGAATACTCTTCCTAGACCTTTACCCTTTTCTTCCCCTTCTGGAACTCCAATGAGTCATATTCGGACATTTCATAATATCTATCATATCCCTGAGGTCCATTTCGATTTTTTCAATTTTTTTCCCCATTCTTTCTTTTATGCTTTCATTTTGCATTCTGTCATCTTCCAGGTCACTGATTCGTTGTTCAACTTCCTCTAGTCTTGTACTATGAGTGTCCAGAATCTTTTTAATTTGGTCAACAGTTTCTTTAATTTCCATAAGATCATCCATTTTTTTATTTAGTCTTGCAATGTCTTCTTTATGCTCTTCTAGGGTCTTCTTGATTTCCTTCATATCCTGTACTATGGTCTCATTGTTCATCTTTAGTTCTTTGAGTAGCTGCTCTAGGTGCTGTGTCTCTTCTGGTCTTTTGATTTGGGTGCTTGGGCTTGGGTTATCCATATGATCTGGTTTTTTCATATGCTTTGTAATTTTCTGTTGTTTTTGGCCTCGTGGCATTTGCTGAACTTGATAGGGTTCTTTTAGGGTTTGTAGACCTATTGAAGTCCTTATCTCTAATTTATCAGATCTACAGCTTCGTGGAGTACACTTTCTCTAACTAACCAGCAGGTGGCGTCCACGAGCCACCTGTTCTCCACAAGCCAGTTCTCCCCTGCTTAGCCTTTTTGGTGAGTGGGGGAGTGAGTCTTGTGGGGCCCAATTGGTGTACCAAGCTTGCGTGTGTAGTTGGTGTTGCCTGCCCTGTATGTGGGGCGTGTTTCTGGGCAGTCGGGGAGGGGGGGTGGCCCTAACAATCAAATCTCCCTGATGATCCTAGAGTTTTAATGCTGCTGCAATAGTCTAATCCTTCAGTTCAGTCCTGCCACAGTTTGTCTCTGCCACTGACCCACAAGTCTTTGGTATTGGCGTATGGCTCCTGAGACTTGCAAGTGGGCCCCTCTTCCAGGCCGTGCACCCCGGGTTCTCTGTTGAGGGATGACTGTGCTATGTTACAGGTGAGTGCCGTCCCCCCAGGGCAGTTCTGGGCTGCTGGGCTGTATAGGGAGGCTCCCAGTCTGCTGAAATGATGGCTGAATGGGGCTTTGTTAATTCACACTGCTCCACCTTCCCAGCTCTGGGACATTCAGCTGAGGTTGCAGGGAAGGCTAATGTCCACGCCCAGTTTTGTGGTGTGTGCCTGTTATTTGAAGCACTGTCGTCACACTGGGTTGTCTGGGGCAGCTCTGGGCTATGGGGCTGGCGATGGGCAGGAGTGTTTCCTGTCCACCAGGATGGTGGCTGTGAGCGGACACCCCCCTTTTCTTGGGAAGTTGTGTTGTTTAGTGAATTTTCTCAGCCACTGGATTATTGCCTTTTGTCTCAGAGCTCTCTTAGTTCTGCTCTTGACTTGACGTGCCCAAATTGCAATTCTTTGAAGCTTTCTGTATTGGGTTTCTTAGAGTAATTGTTTTAGAAAAAGAAAAAAGGATTTAAAAGAAAAAAAAAACAAAACAAAAAAACAAAAAACAACAACAACAAAAAAAAACGGCCCTCCTCAGAGATCTAATGGGTTATTGAAATGCTAATAGACAAAGCAACCAGGGCCATTAAGGAAAGGTCCACAGGGCAGAGAGATCAGCTTTTCTTCGGGATTTGCATATGCGCCTCAAGGCCTGAGCTCCGCCCTTCCCCTTTCTGTGTTCACCAGAACTCCAAAAATCCTCTGCTTTTATTTTGGAGTTTTTCATGTTGTTTTTTTTCTATGCCTGTCTCCTCTCTGCTGGGCTGGCTGCTCTCAGAGTCTCTGGTGTCTGGTCTCAGTCTATCTATGGTTGGAGTTTGAATCAGTAGAATGAGTTTCCGATAAGAGCAGCCACTGCAGTTCTCCCTTCTCCTTCCCGGAGCTGACAGCCCCTCCTCCCCCGGGACTGAGCCTGGCAGGGAGGGGCGCGGGTCCCCTGGCCGCAAAAACTTACAGATTTCGCTGATCTCAGCAGTTCCACGTTTTCATGAGTGTTGTATGAAGTATGCCCAAAGACAGATTGCTCTGTGGTGTCCAGTCCACGCAGTTCCTGGCTTTTTACCTACTTTCCTGGAGGAGTAACTAAAACTTACAGCTCACCAGTCTGCCATCTTGCCCCGCCTCCTCCTCTATAACTTTCTGTACAAGTTTACAATGGAATTGTATTTCAGTGACTATTTTGATAATCAGATTAAACTTTCAAAAAAGTTACACATAATTCAGGTCTATTTTTCTACCAATAAGAGTTCTGCTAAATTATAAAACCCCATAATCACAGTGTTCATTTTTAAAAAATTAAACACACAGTAATCCTGTCAATGTTAATCAAAATCAAAACTTTCAGAATGCTGTGGCATTTATGTGACCAATCTGAGTTTTAGATACAAATACCAGCTATTTACCCCATGGACCATTTTTGCTAGGCTGAGGCTGTGAAAAATTGAAAGGTGACATAGGATTCTTTTTTTTTTTTTTTTTAATCGCACAAAGAGATATATGTGGAGGGTACAGAGTGACACTGAATAGATCAAGAAGCATGGGAGGCATTAGTTCTCTCCCTCCCCAGCCTCTCCTTCATCTCCCTGGTTTTCTGACATCCACAGAGTCAGACTGTCCCTAAGTAACTGCATGATCAGGATGCTGTCTTTATAAGATTCTTCATTCAGTGTATCCAACTCAGCAATTGCCTCATCAAATGCCGTTTTGGCCAGGCTGCCGGCCTTTTCAGGAGAATTTAGAATCTCATAGTAAAAGACTGAGTAATTAAGTGTCAGGCCAAGTCGAATTGGGTGTGTAGGCTGTATTTCTTTCTTACTAATTTCAAATGCTTCCTGGTAAGCCTGCTGGGAGTTCAACACAGTGGTTTGTTTGCTGTCTCCAGATGCCACCTCAGAAAGATATCTAAAATAATCTCCTTTCATTTCCAAGTAGAATACCTTACTTTCTGGTTGTGTAGCATTGGGAATAAGATATTTGTCCAACAGCTCCAGAACATCATTGCAGATGTCCTGCAGTTCCGCCTCTATCTTCTCACGGTACTCTTTGCCCATCTGCTGTTTCTTCTCATTCCTCTTGGTTTTCTGTTCAATGCTGGAGATGACACGCCAGGAAGAGCGGCGGGCGCCTACCACATTCTTGTAGGAGACAGAGAGCAGATTTCTCTCCTTATTGGAGAGCTCGTGCCCCTGTTCTGTGACAGCCTTCATGGCTGCAGCCATATCATCATAGTGCTCAGCCTGCTCGGCAAGTTTGGCTTTCTGTACCAGCTCACTTTTATCCATGGTCATTCCCATGGAAGGCTGCAGGAGGCAATTTCGAACGAAGCTCCGAGGGCTATGGCCGCTTCCTTCCCAAGCCCGCTTCTGAGGCAGCGCGGCAACCTGCCAGCTACCCGGTCCTGGGAATCGGCAGCGGCGGCGGCGGCTCTCCTTCACTTTTGGAAGACATTGCTGAGTAAAGAATTCTTGATTAGCAATTTTTCTCTTTCACTATCTTAACTATGTCATACCACTGCCTTCTTGCCTCCATCATGTCTGATGAGTAGTCAGCAGTGAGCCTTATGTGGCTTCCCTTGTATGTGATGAATTGCTTTTCTCTTGCTGCTTTCAGGATCCTCTCTTCTTCAGCTTCTGACAGTCTGTTTAGTCAGTGGGCCTATTTGGATTTATTCCATTTAGCGTATGTTGAATTTCTTTGATTTGCATATTTATTTCTTTTATTAGAATTGGGAAATTTTCAACCAATATGTCCTCAAGTATTCTTCCTGCCCCTTTACCCTTCTCCTTCTGGGACACCTATAAAGTGTCTATTTATGCACTTCATATTGTCAGTCATTTCCCGGAGTCCCAGGTCAAATTTTTCCATTTTTTCTCTGTTATTTTACATATTCAATTTTAGTCACTCTGTCTTCTAGTTCACATATCCTTTTTTCTGCATCTTCAAATCTGCTGTTGTGTGTCTCTAGTGTATTTTTCAAACTCAATTTTATTGAGCTATATTCACAAACCATACAATCATCCGTGGTGTACAATCAGTTGTTCACAATAGCCTTATATATGTGGTGCATTCATCACCACAATAAATTTTTGAACATTTTTATTACCACAAAAAAATAAGAATAAAAATTAAAGTAAAAAGAGCACCCAAAACATCCCATAACCCCATCCCTCCATATAATTCATTTACTTTGTAACCTCATTTTTCTACTCATTTGTCCATACACTATATAAATGTAGTGGGGGCCACAGGGTTTTCATAATCATGTGGTCACACAATGTAAGCTATAGTTATACAAGCATTTCAATAATCAAGACTACTGGGTTGCAGTTCAGCAGTTCCAGGTATTTCCTTTTAGCTATGTAATACAATAAAAAGTAAAAACAGATATCTATATAATGCATAAGAATAACATCCAGAATGACCTCTCAACTTCATTGAGTCTTCTCAGTCCTGAAACTTTATTTTGGTTCATTTCTCTTTCCCCTTTTTGTCCAACAAGGCTTTCTTGATCCCATGATGCCAGGACTAAGCTCATCCCCATGAGTCATGTCCATGTTGCCAGGAATATTTACACCCCTGTGAATAATGTCCCATGTAGGGGGGAAGGCAGTGAGTTTACCTGCTGAGTGGGCTTAGAGAGGGGCCACATCTGAGAAACAAAAGAGGTTCTCTGGAGGTGACCCTTAGATACAATTTCAAGAAGGCTTAAACAGTTTAAAGTAGGCTTATCCTTTACTTTTCAGTAACAAATTTCATAAGGGCAGGAGTAACATCATCAACATGGTGACATAAACAGCTACAAAAAACTCCTCTCCAGAGAGTCAATGAAAAAAAGAAAAAAAAATTTTGTTTGAAAATTGAAACTCTGGGGGAGGATGTAGACTGGAGAAGGGCACTGCAGATGCTGAATTGAAGAAAGAGAAGAAATATCAGGAATCTTCTGTCCCAGACCAGCTGAACCTCTACCCTCCCCTTCATTCAGTCTCTGTGTGGGAGGCACAGAATCAGACAGGAATCCTCCCACCAGGGACACAGATTTTAAAATTTCTCATGGGAGTCAGGCATACCCCTACTGTTTGAAGACCCATGGATCAGAGGAGGACATTTCAGGGCCCAGGTCAGTGAGGGGCAAAGAGACTGAGGAAACATGGATTTCCAGCCCTTTGTTTAAAAACACTTCCTCCACCCTTGAGGGGAGCAGAAGCTGGTAGCCATTTACTTGTGTTGGGAATGGCTGGAGTATTGAGTCAGTGAGGAAATACACTGCTGCAGGTGTAGCCCCACATCAAGCGAGATTATGGCTGGCAAAGTGAGGGTGTAGGAATCCCACAATTTCAACACACCTGTATGCACCTTTGCTTGAAGGCACAGAAGCTTCTGAGGAAGATTAAGTTACAGAACAGCATCATCTGCTGGACAGTCTGGAAACTGCAAGGGAAACAGTATGGAAGCCAGCAGATCTGTATTACCACACCCACTGAACTTGCTGGGGTACCCAGTGCTTACCTCCTATCCCTCTGGAAGGCTATGGAGGGTGCCTGATGTTGGGGGAAGACTGGGGGACAGAGCCAATCTGACAACTGACCACTGAGAGAAACACAAAAACAAAGAGATCAAAGAAGACTAACAAGAAAACTGAAGGCAAAAGAGAGAAAACAACCTCCAGAATAAACTAATCAAGAAAATCAGATGCCTAGACAGCAAAAAAAATCACTAGTCAGATCAGGAAATACAAATATATGGCCCAGTCAAGGGAAAAAATGAACACTTCAACTGAGATTCAAAAGGTGAAATAACAAATTAAAGATGCTCAAACAAACCTTCTAAGGGAAGTCATGTGTTGGAAGAAAATGTGACAAGAGATGAAGGATATAAAGAAGACACTAGGTTATCCTAAGGAACAATATGTAAGCTTGAAAAAGCAAGTGGCAGAACTTATGGGAAGGCAAGGCACAATGGAAGAGATGGAAAACACAATGGAGACATGCAATAGCAGACTTGGAGGGGCAGAAGAAAGGACTTCTGAACTAGAGGACAGAACATCTGAAATCATACGTACAAAAGAACAGATAGGGAGAACAATGGAAAAATATAAGCTGGGGGGGCTCAGAGAATTGGAGGACAACATGAAGCACATGAATATACATGTTATAGGAGTCCCAGAGGGAGAACAGAAAGGAAAAGGGGCAGAATGAATAATAGAGGAAATAATCAATGAAAATTTCCCAACTCTTATGAGAGAAATGAAATTACAGGTCCAAGAAGTACAGTGTGCCCCAAACAGAATTGATCTGAAAAGACCTACTTCAAGACACTTACTAATCAGATTGTCAAATGTCAAAGACAAAGAGAAAATACTGAAAGCAAAGAGAAAAGTAATCCATCACATACAAGGGTAGCGCAATAAGACTAAGTGTAGATTGCTAAGTTGAAACTATGGAGATGAGAAGGCAGTGGTATGATATATTCAAGTTACTGAGAGTAAAACTGCCACCTGACAATCCTATATCCAGCTAAACTGTCCTTCAAAAATGAGGGAGAGTTTAAAATATTTGCAGACAGACACTGAAAGAGTTCATAAACAAGAAAATTCCTCTACAAGAAATACTAAAGGGAGAAAGCCTGTCTTTGGGAACAAACCATGGCCTTGATGACACCTTGATTTGGAGTTTTCCAGTCTCAAAACTAAAGTGACCCAGAACACCAGTTCCAGTGATGCACCAGATGTACAAGGTCTGCTAAATCTGCAGGGACTGTGCACTTGGTGAAACTGGGAGTCTGCATTCTGAAATGAGTGAGTAAGCCTGCTAAAGAACCAGCAGCCATGCTGCAGGCTGGGGAAACCATGGGTTGGTGTTTGGAGTTGGGCTAGTTTTAAAAACCCAAAAGTAGCTGTGGATATGGCAGTAAGAACTGCACAGTGAAGCATGGTGGGAACTGTATCTCCACAACCTGTGGTCATGCCTCAATATCTGGCATGGATGATAGCCTTTTGTGGAACTGCTGCTAATTGTCTTAGAGCAAGGAAGGCAGAGGTTAGCCAAAAGGTGAAAATAACCTTGCCCTTACAGCCATTTTCCTGGCAGACTAGTAAGGCTCCTGCCTGGTGCCATCACCACAGCCCAGAGCTGACCAAAAACCCAGTGCAATGGGAAGTGTTTCCAGCAACATGTGCACATGCCCCAATACCTGGCATAGGCAATAGCCTTTCACACACCCACAGCAAATTGTTCCAGAGCTGGGAAGGCAAAGCTGTGCAAAAAGGGGGAAATTAACACACTCCATATAGCCATACTTTCTGCAGGCTGGAAATGCCCCTCCATGGCCCTGAAGCCCAGAACTTCCCTGAGGGAAAGTGCCAACTTGTGACATAGCCACCTTCCCTCAGCAGAGGTACTAGGAGGGCATGGCTTGGAAGAGGTACCCACACAGAAGCCCCAGGGACCATACACCAATATCAAGGAATGTGGGTCAGCAACAGAAACAAACTGTGATGAGACTGAACTGAAAGTTGAGACTCTTGCAACAGCTTTAAATCTCCAGAAACACCTGGGACTTTTGATTATTAAAGCCACCCTCCCACCCTAACCATTCAGACATATGCCCCACATTCAGGGCAGGGAGCACCAACTACATATGCAAACTTGGTGCACCAATTGGACCCCCACAAGATTCAGACCCCCACTCACCACAAAGTTGGGGAGAACTGACTTGAGGGGAACATACTGGTTAGTTAGAGAAAATGTATGCCACAAAGCTGTAGATCTGAAAAATTAGAGATAAGTTTTGAATAATCCTACGTATCCTAAAAGAACCCTATCAAGTTAAGCAAAGGCCAAGAGGCCAAAAACAACTGAAAGTTTTAAAGCATATGAAAAAAACAGATGATATGGATAACCCAAATCCAAACACCCAAATCAAAAGATCAGAGGAGACACAGTACTTGGAGGATTAATCAAAGAACTAAAGACAAAAAGTGAGAGCATGGCACAGGGTATAAAGGACATGAAGAAGAACCTAGAAGAGCATAAAGAAGAAATTGCAAGAGTAAATAAAAATAGATGATCTTATGGAAATAAAGGAAACTGTCCAACAAATTAAAAAGATTCTGGATACTCATAGTACAAGACTAGAGGAGACTGAACAGTGAATCAGTGACCTCAAGGACCGCATAATGGAAAATGAAAGAACAAAAGAAAGAATGGGGAGAAATTGAAAAAATTGAAATGGACTTCAGGGTTGTGATAGATAATATAAAACTTCCAAATATAAGATTCATTAGTGTTCCAGAAGGGGAAGAGAAGGGTAAAGGTCTAGGAAGAATATTCAAAGAAATTGTTGGGAAAAACTTCCCAAACCTTCTAAACAACATAAAAAAAAAAAATAAAAAGATCATAAATGACCAGCAAACTCCAAAGAGAATAAATGCAAATAAACCAACTCTGGCACATATTCTGATCAGAATCTCAAATACTGAAGGGAAGGAGCAAGTTCTGAAAGCAGCAAGAGGAGAAAGTCACCATTTACAAAGGAAACACTGAAGACTAATTAGTGACTACTAAGTGGCCACCATGGAGACAAGAAGGGAGTGTCATGACATATTTAAAAGTCTGAGAGAGAAAAATTGCCAACCAAGAATACTTTATCCAGCAAAACCCTCCTTCAAATTTGAGGGAGAGCTTAAATTTTTCATACACAAACAAATGCTGAGAGAATTTGCTAACAAGAGACCTGCCTTACTTAGGATAGTAAAGGGAGCCCTACCAACAAAGAAACAAAGAAAAGAGAGAGAGAGATGGAGAAAGGTTCAGTACTAAAGAGATTCAGTATGGGTATGTTAAAGGACATTAAGAGAGACAGGGAAAAATATATTTGATAAACATAAACCAAGGATAGGATGGCTGAGTCAAGAAACACCTTCATAGTAAAAGCATTGCATGTAAATGGATTAAAATGCCCAATTAAAAGACATAGATTCACAGAATGGATCAAAAATATGAATTATGAATATTGTTGCATACAAGAGACTCATCTTAGACACTGGGACACAAAGAATTTGGAAGTGAAAGGATGGAAAAAATATTTCATGCAAGCTACAGCCAAAAGAAAGCAGGAGTAGCAATGTTAATCTCAGATAAAATAGACTTTAAATGCAAGGATGTTATGAGAGACAAAGAAGGCCACTACATACTAATAAAAGGGGCAATTCAATAAGAATAAATAACAGTCGTTAAGTGTTTATGCACCCAATCGAGGTGCCACAAAATACATGAGAGAAACAGTGGCAAATCTAAAGGGAGCAATTGATGTTTCCACAATAATTGTGGGAGACTTCAACACATCACTCTCTCCTATAGATAGATCAACCAGACAGAAGACCAGTAGGGAAATTGAAAACCTAAGCAACCTGATAATGAATTGGATTTAACAGACATATATAGAACATTACATCCCAAATCACCAGGATACACATTCTTCTCTAGTGCTCACAGAACTTTCTCCAGAATAGATCATATGGTGGGACATAAAACAAGCCTCAATAAATTTAAAAAAATTGAAATTATTCAAAGGACATTCTCTGACCACAATGGAATACAATTAGAAGTCAACCATCAGAGACTTAGAAAATTCACAAATAGCTGGAGGTTAAACAGCACACTCCTAAACAACCGGTGGGTTAAAGAAGAAATAGCAAGTGAAATTGCTAAATATGTGGAGATGAATGAAAATGAGAACACAACATATCAAAACCTATGGGATGCAGCAAAAGCGGTACCGAGGGGGAAAGTTATAGCACTAAATGCATACATCAAAAAGGAAGAAAGAACTAAAATCAAAGAACTAATGAAGCAACTGAAGGAGTTAGAAAATGAACAGCAAGCTAATCCTAAACCATGTAGAAGGAAAGAAAAAACAGGGATTAAAGAAGAAATAAATGACATAGAGAACAAAAAAAAACAAACAAACAACAACAACAATGGAGAGAATAACACCAAAAGTTGGTTCTTTGAGATCAACAAGATTGACAAGTCCCTAGCTAGACTGAGAAAATTGAAAAGAGAGAAGACTCACATAAACTAATGAATGAGAAAGGTGACATTACTGCAGATCCCAAAGAAATAAAAAAATTATAAAAGGATATGATTAACAACTGAATACCAAAAAACTGGATAATGTAGAGGAAATGGACAACTTCCTGGAAACATATGAACAACCTAGACTGACCAGAGAAGAAATAGAAGACCTCAACCACCAATCACAAGCAAAGAGATCTAATCAGTCATCAAAAAACTTGCCACAAATAAATGTCCAGGATCAGATGGCTTCAGAAGGGAATGCTACCAAACTTTCCAAAAAGAACTGACACTAGTCTTACTTGAACTCTTTCAAAACATTGAAGAAAATGGAACACTACCTAACACTTTTTATGAAGCTAACATCAATCTAATACCAAAACTAGGCAAAGAAGCTACAAAAAAGAAAAACTACAAGCCAATCTCCCTGATGAATACAGATGAAAAATCTCAAGAAAAAACTTGCAAATCAAATCCAAAGACACATTAAAAAAAATCACACACCATGACCAAGTGGGGTTCATTCCATGCATGCAAGGATGGTTCAAAATAAGAAAATCAATCAATGTATTACAACACATTAACAAATCAAAAGAGAAAAACCAAATGATCTTCCTAATAGATACCAAAAAAGCATTTGACAAAATCCAACATCCCTTTCTGATAAAAACAATTCAAAAGGTAGGAATTGAAGGAAACTTCCTCAATACAATAAACAGCATGTATGAAAAACCCATAGCCAGCATAGTATTCAATAGAGAGACTGAAAGTCTTCCTTCTAAGCTCTGAAGAATGACACAAGGATGCCCACTGTCACCACTGTTATTCAGCATTGTGCTAGAAGTGCTAGCCAGGGCAATCTGGCAAGACAAAGGAATAAAAAGCAACCAAATTGGAAAGGAAGAAGTAAAACTGTCATTATTTGCAGATGATACAATCTTACATCTGGAAAACCCTGAGAAATCAACAATACAGTTACTTGAGCTAATAAACAAATTTAGAAAAGTAGAGGGATACAAGATTATTGCATATAATTCAGTAATGTTTCTATATGCTAGAAATAAAGGAAGTTAAGGGACACTCAAGAAAAAGATACCATTTTCAATAGCAACTGAAAAAATCCAGTACCTAAGAATAAACTTAACCAAAGATGTAAAAGACCTATACAAAGAAAACTGCATAAATCTACTAATAGAAATAGAAATGGATCTTAATATTCCATGTTCATGGATAGGAAGGCTAAATATCATTAAGATGTCTATTCTACCCAAACTCATCTACAGATTCGATGCAATCCCAATCAAAATTCCAACACACTACTTTGCAGAGTTGGAAAAGCTAGTTATCAAATTTAGTTGGAAAGGGAAGATGCCTTGAATTGCTAAAAATACTCTAAAAAAGAAAAACAAAGTGGAAGACTTACACTCCCTGACTTTGAAGCTTATTATAAAGCCACAGTAGTCAAAACAGCATGGTACTGGCACAAAGACAGATATATTGATAAATGGAATCAAATTGAGAATTCAGAGATAAACCTCCAAATCTACAGCTGACTGATCTTTGATCAGGCCCCAAAGTCACTGAACTGGGACATAACAGTCTTTTCAACAAATGACGCTGGGAGAGTGGATATCCATATTCAAAAGAATGAAAGAGCACCCCTACATCACACCCTACACTAAAATTAACTCAAAATAGTACAAAGACCTAAATATAAAGAACAGTACCATAAAACTCATGGAAGATAATTTATGGAGACTTCTTCAAGACCTTGTATTAGGAGGTCACTTCCTAGACCTACACCCAAAGCACAAGCAACACAGCAAAAAATAGATAAATAGGGAATCCTTGAACATAGAAGTTTCTGTATCTCAAAGGAGAAAAAGACACCATTTTCAATAGCAACTGAAAAAGGTGAAGAGGCAACCAACTCAATGGGAAAAAGTTTTTGGAAACCATGTATCTGACAAAAGACTGATATCTTGCATATATAAAGAAATCCTACAACTCAATGACAATAGTACAGACAGGCCAATTATAAAATGGGCAAAAAATATGAAGAGAGTTCTCTGAAGGGGAAATACAAATGGCCAAGAAATACATGAAAAAATGTTCAGCTTCACTAGCTATTGTAGAGATGCAAAATAAGACCACAATGAGATACCATCTCACACTAATTAGAATAGCTGCCATTAAGCAAACAGGAAACTACAAATGCTGGAGAGGTTGTGGAGAAATTGGAAATCTTATTCATTGTTGGTGGGACTGTATAAATGTTCAGCCACTCTGGAAGTCAGTCTGGCAGTTTCTTAGAAAACTAGATATAGAGTTACCCTTCAATCTAGCAATTGCACTTCTTAGTATATAACCAGAAGATCTGAAAGCAGTGACATGAACAGATATATGCATGCCAGTGTTCATAGCAGCATTATTCACAATTGCCAAGAGATGGGAAAAGCCCAAATGTCCTTCAACAGATGAGTGAATAAATTAAATGTGGTATATACACATGATGGAATACTACATGGGTGTAAGGATGAATGATGTGAAACATATGAAAACATGGATGAACCGTGAAGACATAATGCTGAGTGAAATAAGCCAGGCACAAAAAGAGAGATATTATATGCTACCAGTAATGTGAACATTGAAAAATGTAAAATAAATGGTTTATAATGTAGAATGTAAGGGACCTAGCAATAGAGAGCAATTAGTGAAGGGGAAACAATAACCCAATAAGAATAGATAAGTTATTTTGGGTAAATTTAATGTTCTGGGAATGCCCAGGGATGACTATGGTTTGTTAATTTCTGATGGGTATGGTAGGAACAAGTTCAAAGAAAAGTCACTATATTAGGCTAATTTCTTAGGGTAGAGTAGGAACATGTTGGAAGTAAAGCACTTGTTTTAGGTTTGGTGTCTTTTTCTCATTCCCTTGTTTTGGTTTCTTTGAAATGTTTTTTATTGTAAAATTTTTTATTTTTTTTGATACAGTTAATAGTTAATTAAAAAACAAACAAACAAGGAAAAATTATTCAGAGCCCCCCTGAGGACCTGAGGGTGAATGCAGTTGTGTTGGGCTTCCCCACCTCGATGGTTGCTGATGTGCTCACAGACATTGGGACATGGCAGTTTGATGGGCTTAGCCCTCTAACACTGGACTTGCCCTTGGGAAGACTGTTACTGCAAAGGAGAGGCTATGCCTGCTTATAATTGTGCCTAAGTGTCTTGTCCTGAGTGCCTCTTTGTTGCTCAGATGTGGCCCTCTCTCGCTAGCTAAGCCAACTTGGCAGGTGAAAGCACAGCCCTCCCCCCATGTGAGATCTGACACCCAGGGGTGTAAATCTCCTTGGCAGCATGGAATATGATTTTGGAGGAATCTGGACCCAGCATCATGGGATGGAGAACTTCTTGACCAAAAGGGGGATGTGATATGAAAAGGAATGTTTCAGTGGCTGAGAGATTCCAAAAGAAGCCATGAGTTCACTCTGTTGGGCACTCTCATGCACAATATAGATAATCCTTTTTAGGTACTAGTGAATTGGAATAGCTAGCAGTAAATACCTGAAACTATCGAACTACAACCCAGAACCCTTGAATCTTGAAGAGGGGTGACAATGTGATTGGGAAAGCCATGTGGATCACACTACCCATTGTCCAGTGTATGGATGGATGAGTAGAAAAAGGAAGGCAAAAAAAGAAAGACACTCACTGTTCATTTTTACTTTAATTTTTCTTTTTCACCTTGATTTTTATTCTTATTGTTTTCACGTGTGTGGTAATGAAAATATTCAAAAATTAATTTTGATGGTGAATGCACAACTCTATAATGGTACTGTGAACAATTGATTGTATGCTTTGTATGAGTGCATTGTATGTGAATATATCTCAATAAAGTTGAATTAAAAAACAGATTTATAGCAAAAAAAAAAAAAGAAATACTAAAGGGAGTGCTGAAGACAGATAGGAAAAGACAGGAAAGAGAGGTTTGGAGAAGAGTTTAGAAATGAAGACGCCAGGAGATAGAAAGAGAGTAAAGATCAGGCATTTGATGCTGAAGGGGTATGGAATGTTCAGCAGGATTCCTTGTATAGATCCAGAAATGGATGGCACAATACTGTGTGATGGTAGCACAATATTGTAAGCACACTGAACAAAGATGACTGTGAATAAAGTTGAAAGAGGAACGTTAGGGGCATGTAGGACACCAGAAGGAAAGATAGAAGATAAATATTAGGATGGTATAACTTATTGAAACCTAGAGTGGTCAATGATTGTGATTAAGTGCACAAATATAAGAATGTTTTTACATGAGGAAAAACAAATGAATGTCAACTTTTTGAGGTGTTGAAAATGGGATGGTATTGGGGAAAAATACAGTCACTGCAAACTAGAGTCTATAATTAACAGTAACATTGAATATGCTTCCATTAATGGTCACAAAGGCAATATACCTAAAGCTAAATATCTATGTGAGGGGGATATAAAGGATGGGTATCAGATTCTTGGCATTGGTGGTGTTGTCTGATCTTTTTATTGTATTTTATTTTAATTTTATTTTTTATTTTGTTGCTTTTTAGTTGTCATTTTCTTTCTTTCTTTTTTCCTTTTTCAAATCTTCCTCTTTCTTTGTGGAAGAAATGGAAAGGTCTTCATATAGATAGTGGTGGTGAATGCATAACTGTTTGATTAGACTAGGAACATTTGATGATTCACTTAGGAGGGAATGTATGATTTGTGAATAAAACTGTTTAAGAATAAACAGAGGGATACAAGTGCTGGAGAAAATGAAAAAGGGATGTACCTTGTCACCACTGATGGGGAAGTAGAATGGTGCAGTCACCACTGATGGGGAAGTAGAATGGTGCAGTCCATCTGGAGGGCAATATGGTGGTTCCACAGGAAGCTAATAGTGGACTTGCCTTTGTCCCCTAATCCTGTTATTGGTATATATACTTGGAAGAACTGAAAAGAAAAACACAAATGGACATTTGCACTGTGGGCTTTATGGTGGCAGCATTCATGACTCACAATGGATGGAAGTGGCCTAAGGGTACATCATCTGATAAACAGAATGGGAAACGGTGGTGTATACATACAATGGAATATTGAGCTGCTACAAGAAGAAATTGTGAGGCATGCAACTAGGTGAATGGACATTGAGGGCAGAATATTGAGCTAAATAAACAAGAAATGAAAAGACAATTTAATCCTTCACTAATATAGACTAATTATAATATGCAAACTCTGAGAATTGAATCTGAGAGCATAGGTTATCAGGGGAAGCCTTGTAAATGTTCCTAGATTGTAAGATTTTACAGCAATTACATCTATTCCTGAGTTGTAATGGTTATTTCTAAATTCTGAGATGCTGAACTCCTTTTGTATAACCTGGTTAGTCCATGGAAATTTGGGTATCTGTGTGACAACTGAGACTCAGAGCCAGAGTCCAGCAGCTATGAATGTCAGCATTACCCCATACAACAAATTTTAAAGAGTGTGAAAAAAAAATCAGTCTTCAAGTAGCGATACGAATGAAATGGACTCTGTTTGGACTAAGGTAAATCAACCTAAATGGTAAAGCATGGTGATGATAGTGTTTTCAAACATCAACCTCTCTGTGAGAGCAAAAGAAGAGGTGTAAAATCTATAAAAAATCTATATTTTTTATGACAGAGTATATAGTTTAACTTGTATGGTCAATTTATTCAAATACCATGGTTCTATGGAACTTTGAATAAGGAGTGATATACGCTTGGTTTCTACAGGTTAGTGTGAAGCCCTGATACATACCAGAGTAATTTGGGCAGAGAAAAAATATATTTGCAAAGCCCCCTTGAGGGATGGGGGACAATGTGAAAATATTGAACTTCCCCATATGGGGAATTAGATATTCTCACAAGCATTGGGTACTGCCAATTTATAAAGTAGAGCCCTCAATCTTGGGGCTTACTTATGAAGTTTGTTGCTGCAAAGGGGAGTCTAAGTCTACTTAAAATTGTGCCTGAGCCACCCCCAGAGATCCTCTTTAGTTTCTCAGATGTGGGCTTTCTCTCTCTAAGCTCACTCAGCAGATAAACTCACTGTCCTCCCCCCCATGTGGGATTTGACCCTCATGGGTGTAAATCTCCCTGGCAATGTGGGACATGACTCATGGGGATGAGCTTCACCTTGGCATCATGGGATTGAGAAAGACTTCTTGGACCAATAGGGAGAAGAGAAATGAAACAAAATAAAGTTTCAGTGGCTGAGAGATTTCAAATGGAGTCAAGAGGTCATTCTGGAAGCTAGTCTTATGCATTATATAGATATACATTTTTAGTTTTTAGTGTATTGGCAAAGCTAGAAGGAAATAACTGAAACTGTCAAAGTGCAACCCAGTAGCCTTGATTCTTGAAGATGTTCATATAACTATATAGCCTATACTGTGTGACCATGTGATTGTGAAAACCTTGTGGCTCTACTTCCTTTATCCAGTGTATCAACAGATGAGGAGAAAAAAGAGGACAAAAAGTAAATGACTTATAGGGAGTAATGGGGGTATGGGATGTTTTGTGTGCTCTTTTTTACTTTAATTTTTATTCTTATTTTTTTGTGGGTACCTTTGAAAGTGTTCAAAAATTGATTGTGGTGATGAATGCATGCTGTATTGTGGTACTGTGAATAATTGATTGTACACTGTGGATGATTGCATTGTTTGTGAATATGTCTCAACAAAACTGAATTAAATGTTACCAAAATGATATGGGCAGAAGCCAGGTAAGTATCAGGTTGCATTGTTAGTTTATCTGTTCATTAAGGGGCCATTTCAGAGTCAGATGTCTGAGCTAAATGGCACAGTCTGGGTTAATGAACTTCTTATCCACTGCTAAAACACATTTTTGCCCTCATTGAACAGCACAGTTGATAGGAGAAAGAAATAAACCCATGACACTTTTAATCTGTGTTCCTTAGAGCATGATAGCATTGTTCCCAACTAGGGGGAACTTCTAAAAAATACCCAGTGGAAAAATGTTGATGAAGCCATAACTGCCCTTTTGCTTAAGGTGGTAGGTATAGCTATAAGATTGCACTTCTGGACAGGATGTAGATGAGACAGTCTGGCCTCAAACAGCAGTGGAGTCATTCTTGAGGCCATTGCCTCTCTAGTGGAAGACACCCTTGCCCTTTTTGTTCTCCCTGGAGATGATGGTCGGCAAATACTTGGAAAATATCTACTATCACTTCCCAATTTAGGGTTGAAGCAGCAGCATGGAGGCAGGCCTGGATGGATGAAAGCCAGTGTTCAAGTTTGCTAATGCTGCCATTTTGCAAAACACCAGAAATGGATTGGCTTTTTTAAAGGGGGTTTATTTGGTTACAAAGTTACAGTCTTAAGGCCATAAAATATTGAAGGTAAGGCATCAACAAAGGTAAACTTCACTGGAGAAAGGCCATTGGTATCTGGAAAATCTCTGTTAGCTGGGAAGGCATGTGGCTGGTGTCCGCTTGCTCCCAGGTTGTGTCTCAAATGGTGCTCTCCAAAGTGTTGCTCTTGGGGTGTTTTGCCTCTCTTAGCTGCAGCTGCTCTTCAAAATGTCACTCTCAGTTGCTCTGAGGTCCTTCTGTCTGAATTCCTTTATACAGCTCCAGTGATCCAATTAACACCCACCCTGAATAGGCAGGTAACATCTCAATGGACATTATCCAATCAAACCTTTCACTCACAGTTGATTGAGTCACATCTCCATGGAAATAATCAAATGATTCCAATCTAATCAACACTAATACATCTGTTCCCACAAGATTGCATCAAAGAACATGACATTTTGGGGGACATAATACACCCAAACCAGCACAGTCAGCCAACAAGATGATGCACTGAAGGGCCATACAGGGAAAACAAAGAAAGTCCAGGGAAACACAAAAGAAAGGGTGAGGCCCACCTTCAGGGCACTATGGCTTTGGTTACTAAAACAGAATAGATGACACAGAAACTGATGTGATCCCTTCAGGAGAACACCACTAATGCCAACATTATTAGGAGGAAGTGAGGAGGGTCCTTCCAAGATGTTGAGACCATGATAGGAGCAAATAAAGAACAGGAGGAAGAGGGCTGGCAGGACTGGAAAGATTTAGAGCACTGCATAGCTACCCTATGAGTCCAGAGTACTGAGAAGGATGCATGGGTTCCTGTCTTCCCTCTTCCTCTATCAGGACAATGAGGAAGACAATTCCAACTGAGCATAATACACCTAGGGAATATGATTGACCTTGCCTGTACCCCAATACTAATCCCTATTCCAGGTAGCCACTAAATGCACGGTAATTACTAACAGTGTCTCACTTCTATGGAGGGCACTCATTTTACTTAAGGATAAATTTCAAATTGAGGCACTCTTACATTTAGTACACAGAATTCCTAGCATGTAATTTCTCTGGCTTGATTGTCAGAGTGGTGGGTGAGGACTCTCCACTTCCATTAGATTTACATTTTGAGTTCTTTCATGTGATATATCTTCAGACCATCTACTAAGGTCTTTTCTACATAAATGACATTCATACAGATTCTCTCTATGAATTTCCTTATATTCAATGTAAAGTATGGATGGCCAAAAGCACTACAATGTTGATTACAAACATAGTGTTTCTTCAGATGTGAGATTTTTTGTGTATTTAATGGTTAAAGCTATGGCTGAACTCTCTTGCATATTCACAATGTGTAGTGTGAGTTCTGTCATTCCATCTAAGGTCAGAATATTGAATGAAAGCTTTCCCACATTGATGAAACTCAGGGTTTCTCTCAAATAATTTCTCTCAAATAATTTCTCTCAATATTTTCATGTTGTCTAAGGATAGAAAAATTAAGGTTTTCCCACAGAGGTGACACTCTTATAGCATCTGTCCACTGTGCATACTCTGATGTTGCCTGTGGGCAGGAATTTGAAAGCTTTCCGACATAGATGACATTCATGGGGTTTCTCTCCATTATGAGTTCTCTCATATCATCTGAGGTCAGAACAACAAATGAAGGCTTTCCCATAGGTGTGACAGCCATAGGGTTTTCTCCACTGTGTGTTCCCTCATGCTGTCTAAGATAAGAAAATTGTTGAAGGTTTTCTTGCCTACATGGCATTCATAAGATTTCTCTCCAGTGTGAGTTCTTTCTTGTCATCTGAGGTCAGAACAATGCATGAAGGTTTTCCCACATATGTGGCATTCATAGGGTTTCTCTCCAGTGTGAGTTCTCTCATGTTGATGAGAAGCTTGACTAAAAGCTTTTCCACATAGATTACATTCATAGGTCTCTCCAGTGTGAATTCTCTTATGTTGCCAAAGGTAAAAAAATTAATGACAGTTTTCCCACATAGAAGGCATTCAAATGATTTATCTCCGGTTTGCATTCCACTGTATTGTCTGTGGCCAGAGCTTTTAATAAAGGCTTTAGAACTTTGATGGCATTCAGATGATTTACTTCTAGTGTAAATCTGCTTATGTTGATTAAAAGAAGACTGGTCACTGAGGACATTTCCAAGTAGTTTGGTTGAATATGATTTCTTTCTCATGGGAATTAATGCATGTTGCATCACTGTGAATCTGAGAGTGCAATCTTCCTGCAAATAATTACAATTAAAGGAATTCTTTTGTATGTGAGATACCTGCTGTGGGGGGATGAATGAGACTGTAAAATATTTGTCCATATACATATATTTTTCATTTCCATCCATATGAATTCTTGACTAATCCTTCAGTGATAGTTTCCAACTAAAATCTTTCCCATGTTAGTTTCATATACTTTAGTCACCTTCATGCATGGAGAATTTCTCTATTATACCATCCCAATTCCAGAGCTATCTGATCAATTTTGAACTCATGATGTTTCAAAATTTATATGAACCATGTTTATGCAGTCATGTTTTTATAGGAACTCAGCTTAAGAGTTTTGTGTTCAGTTTAATATTTTCCTCAATTCAAACTATCATAGATTTTTGCTGGATTAGCATTTAACCCTGGCAATGATTACAGCTAGGTGATGGTACTGAATTCAAAATTTACTCAATCTGCAGATATCTGTATGGAAATCTAGGTTCATTCCAATGCAGTGTACCAATACCATAATGTCAGAATATTCTTTGCTACAGGTAAGTTGCATGAATATCATTTCTTGCTTTATACAGGCATGTTTCCTGCTGTAATTATTGGGGGAAAAACACAATAAATTGTTAGAGTAGCATTAGGGGAATAAAAATGTTGTAAAGTCCCAAATATCCCTTTCTCTATCTTTCAAACATTGACACTTCCCTGGGAGAGAATATCAAATTAAGGAATACAGTAGGCAAAAAAAAACCATTATAGGACATTAACAATAAGAAAAGATATTCATGATTATTGAATAGAGCTTGATAAGTGTATAGTATAATGACCACATATGAAGAAATTTCCCCAATATCATTGCCTACATTTCAGAAATCATAACTCACTTAAAGAATCCTAAAATTGATATTCCCAAGGACATACTAACTGATGATGCCCTTCCACTACTGATGCACAGATTCCTAGGGCTCACTTGGATGCTGGTTTTAGAGAAATCCTATTCCTTCTCTCCACAATTCCTCTCCCTGTACCAACTGGGAAAGCATATCTGATTTGCACACCTGACATGTTGTTTGCAGGAAAAAGATACCTGAATTTTGTGTTGTATTAATACTGCATTATCAAGTCCATAGCAGGCTACCAAGGAAAAAGGTAATCATTATAGTTCAGCAAGGCAAAAAAGCTTTGAATGCATAACTGGCAATATTTAATCAGCAAAATGGTAACTCTTGAACTTGTTTCCATTACAGAGGGTACCTCTGCTGCTGCCCAGGCTCAAGTTCAAAGACAGACTACAAAATCTTCCATATTATAAATGAAGAGAAATATTGTTTCCACTGTTGTTGACTAACATTTTCAAAAATAATCCAATAAGCATAAACCCCATCAAAACAATCAAAATTCTATGTGGAAATGATATATGTGGTGTGTTTCCTATTGTGTTCTGAAGCCTCAGCATAGCCCTTGGAGCAAAATAACTGTTTCAAATATTTAGTCCATTCAAAATTATCTGTTCAAAAGTATCCATTCAAAAAGTGTTCACTGCTCTGAGTGTTGGAGATTGAGATTCAAGAAAGACATTAAGTTTTGTTCAAGAATATTAAATTCTATGGGAGTGAACTAGATGTAAGTAAAGAATTAGAAAACATATTTCATTTAGATGGTTGTGTGTTATAAAGTAATTAATTGTATTAAAAATATAAAATATGAAAGCAATATAAAGAATATAAAAAGTTTATGCAAAAATATGGAGAAGCTGACAGATACTTGAAATAAATAGATGATACATGAATAGATATGATAGTCCATAGGTGGATAATAGACTAGATAAGTGAATGATAGATAGATACATATCAATATAGATAAATTTTAAAAGACTCTCCCACTGAGATGAGATGACTGATATTCTCCAGCATCACTTCTCTGAACTGCTTTCTCTGGTATGTGTTTAGCAATGCCCACTCCTCTTGGGTAAAGTCTACAGCTATATCTTGGAAGGTCATCATGCTGGTTTGGATGTATTATGTCCCCCCAAATTCCATTATCTTTGATGTAATCTTGGGTGGGCAGAAGTATTCTTTGAGTGTTTCCATGGAGATGCACCCCACCCAACTGATGTCCCAGGAGCAATGTTAGTGAGTGCCCAAGCAGATTCAAACTGAATAGGAGTACAATCAGTTCCACCCAAGAAGAACACAAATTTTGGAATCAAACCAGCCCAGATTGTGTTGTCTTTGGGAGCCATTTTTCCCTTGAAAGAAATTTCCTAGCAGCTTGAGTAGCTTGGAGCTTGCCTTCCAAATTGTTGCTATTTACACCTTTGGTGATGTCATCAATGTACCAATTTACAATGCCCAGGTTATTTCAGTTTTCTTGCAGTGGAGAAGTAGCATCATCAGGAAAAGAGCTGACATTTCTCCTTTTCAGCATCTGGTCTTCCTTTTTAGCTTTCCTCAGCTCCACGTTAACTTCTATACAACACCACCTCATTTCTGTACTGTCTTTCCCCTTGTTCTTGAATCTGTTAAGGCAGGCAGCTGGTGAATTAACATTCTCCTTAGTGGACATGGTTGTGAGAGAAAGGAAGAAAGCTGAGGAGTGAGCTCAGTCTTCCACAGCAGGGGATATGGGACTCACAGGTTGTGGGTATAATGCCTAGAAACATCTACCATGGCTTGGCCCAAAGACTGTGTCTGTTCATTTACTTTTATAAAAAAATTTGTTGAGATATATTCACACATCTTACAATCATCCACAGTGTACAGTTATTTACAGCATCATCATACAGTTGTGCATTCATCACCAGAATCAAATTTTGAGTTTTCCTTACTACAAAACAAAATAAAACTAAAAACAAAAAAGAACACCCAAACTTTTCATCCCCTCCACCCCTCCCTATTCTCCATTTAATTTTTGTTCCTATTTCTCCACACATCTGTCCATACACTGGATAAAGGAAGTGCAAGCCACAAGGTTTTCACAATCAAACAGTCACAGTGTGCAAGCTACATAGTTATGCAATCATCCTCAAGAATAAAGGCCAAAGATGGTGGCTAGGTGAGACAGGGCACAAAATCACCTCAGTGAAAAATACTAGATAAAAACCAGAAAGTGACCCAGAACACCAGTTTCAGTGATGCACCAGCTGGACAAGGTCTGCTAAAACCAGAGGGACCATGCACTTGGTGAAACCAGGAGTCTGCATTCTGAAATGAGTAAGCCAGCTGAAAGTCCCACAGCCACACTGCAGTGTGGGGAAACTGGGAAATGGCATTTGGAGACAGACTAGTTCTTTAAAAAAAAAACCCAGGAGTGGCTGCAGTTACAATGGTGAGAACCATGCAGTGAAGCATGGCAGGAGTGGTCTGTGCCAACCTCTTGGTATCTGGAATGGAGGATAGACACTGCTGATTCCCTCAGGGCCAGGCAGGCAGAGGGGAGAACCAAAAGGAGAAAGAAACTGTGCTGCTTGCAGCGGGCTCCCTGATGGGCTAGAGACTCTCCTGCCTGGGGCTGTGCCCACAGCCCAGAACCATGCCAGGAAACTCTGTGTGATGGGGAGTGTATCCCATGGCACCATGCACATACCACAATATCAGCCATGGATGGTGGAATTGGGTGCATAGACAGCTAGTTGTCCTGGAGCTGGAAAGTGGAGCTGTGCAAAAAGTTGGGGGTTGAGATGACTAATTCAGCCATCTGCATCAGGGTGGGAGAACCCCTGCATGGCCTGGTGGCCTGGGGCTTCCCTTGAGGGATGGCATGCTCTTGTGACATAGCACAGCTTTCCCTCAGCAAAGGTCCTGGAAGATCACAGCTGAGAAGGGGGCCTGCTCATAAAACCCAGGGTCACTATGTCAGTGCTGGGAACTTGTGGATCAGCAGCAGAGAAGACCTGGGGCAAAACTGAAATGAAGGGTTAGACTCTTGCAACAGCCTTGAATCTCCAGAAACACCTGGGATGTTTGATTATTAAAGCTGCCCTGCCTCCCTAGACACATGCCCCACATTCAGAGCAGACAGCACCAACACACCCAAACTGAGTTCACCAATTGAACTCCACAAGAATCATCTCCCCACACACCACAAAGACAAAGTTGAGGAGAACTGACTTGAGGGGAATAGATAACTCACAGATGACATCTGCTGGTTAGTTAGAGAAAGTGTACACCACCAAGTTGTAGATCTGAAAAATTAGATTGGTATTTTTCACAACTTGAAAGAACTCTATCAAGCAAAGCAAATGCCAAGAGGCCAAAAACAACAGAAAATCTTAAAGCATATGATAAACCCAGGTGATATGGAGAACCCAATCCCAAACACCCAAATCAAAATATCAGAAGAGACACAGTACTTGGCACAATTAATCAAAGGATTACAATCAAAGATCAAGAGCATGGCACAGGATGTAAAGGAAATGAAGAAGAACATGGCACAGGATATAAAGAAGACCCTAGAAGATCATAAAGAAGAAATTGCAAGAATAAATAAAAACGTAGAAGATCTTATGGAAATAAAAGAAACTGTTGGCCAAATTAAAAAGACTCTGGATACTCATAATACAAGATTAGAGAAAGTTGAACAATGACTCAGTGTCCTAGAGGACCACAGAAGAGAAAATGAAAGAGCAAAAGAAAGAATGAAGAAAAAATCAAAAAAATCAAAATGGCTCTCAGGGGTATGATAGATAAAATAAAACATCCAAATTTAAGACTCATTGGTGTCCCAGAAGAGGAAGAGAAGGGCAAAGGTCTACAAAGATTATTCAAAGAAATTGTTGGGGAAAACTTCCCAAATCTTCTACAGAATATAAAAACACAAAGCATAAATGCCCAGCAAACTCCAAATAGAATAAATCCAAATAAACCCACTCCAAGACATATTCTGATCAGACTGTCAAATACTGAAGAGAAGGAGCAAGTTCTGAAAGCAGCAAGAGAAAAGCAACTCACCACATACAAAGCAAACAACATAAGACTAAGTAGTGGCTACTCAGCAGCCACCATGGAGGTGAGAAGGCAGTGGTATGACATATTTAAAATTCTGAGAGAGAAAAATTTCCAACCAAGAATACTTTATCCAGCAAAACTCTACTTCACATTTGAGGGAGAGCTTAAATTTTTCATAGACAAACAAATGCTGAGAGATTTTGCTAATAAAAGACCTGCCCTACTTCAGATACTAAAGGGAACCCTACTGACAGAGAAACAAAGAAAGGAGAGAGAGATAAAGAGAATTTTAACAGACATATGTAGAACCTATATCCCATATCACCAGGACACACATTTTTCTCTAGTGATCATGGATCTTTCTCCAGAATAGACCATATGCTGGGACATAAAACAAGCCTCAATAAGTTAAAAAAATTGAATATATTCCAAGCACATTCTCTGACCACAATGGAATGCAAATAGAAGTCAATAATTTTTGATTTGTAACTCCACTATTTACTTCCTACATGATATAAAATACACAAACTCTAATGACAAATCAGTGGTTTTGGACTCAATGTAAAATACATAATTTTTCACAAGAACTACATAAAGGTGGGGGAATGGAGGAGTGTAGGAGCATAGTTTATGTGTCCTATTGAAGTTAAGTTGGTATCAAAGAAAAACAAGATTGTTATGGATTGAAGAGGTTAATTTTATCCCCCACAGTAAACACAAAGAAATTATGAGAGAATAAGACCATAGAGATGAAAAGTAGAGTATGGGCTATGAGAAGTGGGGGGAGGGGAAATGGGGAGTTAAGAAATGAGTGTAGGGTTGCTGTTTGAGGTGAAGGGAAATTTCTTGTAATGGTTGGTGGGAAGGTGATACCATTACAACATTCTAAATGTGATTAATCCCAGTAATGGAATGCTATGGAGGGGGTGAAATGGGAAGGTATAGGCTGTGTATATATTTCCACAATTGAAAAAAAAATGACAGTCTAAATAGATTACAATTGAATGCCAAGGATGACCTGGATGAGATCTGAGAATGGAGGACAGGAGGCTCAAAGGGTCACAGTTGAGACATAAGGGAAAAAAGGAAATATAGAATGTAAGCTTTGTATCATGTTGAATTTCTTGAACTTCTTAGCTGTGCTTAATGGGATTGCATAAAAGAATGTTCTTGTTCATGGGAATTACATATGTGAATTACAGTGTTTGTTTAAGGATGTGTGCAGCTTGCTCTCATATGTTCAGAAGACTGCAATAAATGAAGGATGATAGATAGGGAGGGAGGGGTAAGAGAAATGGTGGTGTTACAGCATGTTAAAGTTGGTGGATCAGGGTATCAGGGGAGGGCAGTCAGGGTATGCTGGAGTTCTGTGTATGGGATTTGTATTGTTTTTGCAACTGTTCCTGTAACTTTGAATTTATTTCAAAATAAAATTAAAAAAAAAGAATAAAGGTCACTGGGTTGCAGTTTGACAGCATCAGGCAATTCCCTCTAGCTATTCCAATACATTAAAAACTAAAAGAGATATCTATATAACACATAATACCCTCCAGAGTGATGTCTCAGCTCTATTTGAAATCTCTCAGCCATTGAAACTTCATTGTTTCATTTCTATTCCTCTTTTTGGTCCAAGAAGATTTTCTCAATCCCACAATGCTGGGTCCAGGATCATCCCTAGGAGACATTTCCTACATTTCCAGGAGGATTCACACCTCTAGGAGTCATGTCCCACATAGGGGGGAAAGAAGAGAGTTCTCCTGCTGAGTGGGATGAGAGAGAGAGAGAGAGAGAGAGAGAGAGAGAGAGAGAGAGAGAGAGAGAGCGCGCGCACCACATCTGAGCAACAAAGAGGTTCTCTGGGGAGACTCTTAGGGTTAGCTTCTCCTTTGAAGCAACAAGCCTCACAAGGGAAAGCCCCCAGATCAAGGGCTCAGCCCACCAAATTGGCAGTCTTCAATATTTTTTGAGAATATCAGCAATAACCCAGGTGGGGAAGTCCAACATTTCTGCATGAGTCCCCAGTTCCTTAAGGGAGGGAGTGCAAATACACCTTTACTCTCTACTCAAATCACTCTGGGATGTATCAGGATTTCATTCCAGTCTCTACAGCCTCACCAATTCCCACTTCCCACTCAAAGCTCCATGCACCTATGGTGTTCAAATGAACTGACTGTAAAAGTGAATTTATCTAAAGTGCTACAGAAAATCTTACACAAAATGAATATCTCATCTCTTGGTTTTGCACAAAAGTTGTTTTAAAACACAGTCTGGAGCCAGGAAGAAGTTGGCAGCATAGAGAGGAGTGGAATTAGTTAGTCCCCCTGGAGCAATTAATAGACAACCAGGAGAAACTAGTAGATGATCTGGATTAACTGCTGGGGGACAATCATGACTATCCACACACCATGCACCAACCTAAATTGTGAGGAATGCCTGAGATCACAGTGTGGAATCTGTGAGTAGAAACTGCAGACCTGAGCTGGGAGCCCCCTCCCCCATGGCAACCTGAACCGCAAAGCCTTGCTGTGATAGCAGCACTCTCTGAACAAGTGAATATTCCTCAGTCCATCTCCAACTAGGGTTTTAATTGACAAATGTGGACTGATCAATGCAAGCTGCAATTCCCCAACAAGAAGACAGAGGTTTTTAGTTATGACTTACCTTGAAGAGCCAGGGTACTTCTCTGTCTTGGGATGGGGAGCCCAGAGGTTCAGATGCTATCTCTGGCTGACAGGTGAAACTGGGGGCCATGGACTGACCCTGAAATTGGGCTTTCTGTCCCTTTTTCTTTCTCTCAACCTGAGCAGCTCAGTGGAGAAAGCCTCAGCCATTTTCAGTTCCCAGTGCTCTGACCCAGACAAGGGTGGAGATAGCCAAGTCAGAGAGACAAAGAACCTATATATATGCAAATAGAAACTCCCCAGGAAGCATATCTTCCCTAAGAGGAAAGAGCTGGTGCCCAGATCTACTACCCACCATCCATTCAGAGCCACACCCCAGAGCCTGGGGGAAACAGCCATGGGCCACTCCTCCTTACACAAGTTAGGAGTAACAGGCTGACAGGTACCACCTGCTGCACAAAAAAAAACCACCATGGCTTAAGGCCTCATAGAATGTGTCTTAGAGGATTAAAACACCCTCAGGGAAATAAGATACTGAATATTTCTTCCTTCTGGGACCTGAGCCTGTTGTGGTCTGTGAAAATCTGATTGGGGTAACCAAGGAGATCAGATGCCTAGGCAACAGAAAATTACAGCCTACACTAAGGAAAATTAAGTTATGGCCCAGTAAAGAAACAAACTTACACTTCAACTGAGATACAGTAATTTAAAAAATTAATGGTAAATCAATTAAAAAATTTAAGGAATATATGGAAAAAGATGAAGGCTAAAAAGGAAACACTGGGGGTACATAAGGTAGAAATTGAGTTTGAAAAAAACTGGCAGAATCTATGGAAATGAAAGGCACAACACAAGAGATGAAAGACACAATGGAGAAATACAACAGCAGATCTCAAAAGGCAGAAGAAAACACTCAGGAACTGGAGAACAAGACACCTGAAAGTTTACACACAAAAGACCAGAAAGGGAAAAGAATGGAAAAATATGAGTAACATCTCAGGGAATTGAATGACAACATGAAATGCATGAATGTACATGTCATGGGTGTCCCAGAGGAGAAGAGAAGGGAAAAGGGGCAGAAGAAATAGATGAAATAATCAATGAAAATATCCCATTTCTTATGAAGGACATAAAATTACAGATCCAAGAAGCATAGCCTATCCCAAACAGAATAAATCTGAATAGAATTATGCCAAGACACTTAATAATCAGATTATCAAAACTCAAAGATAAAAAGAGAATCCTGAAAGCAGCAAGAGAAAAGTGATCCATCCCATACAAAGGAAGCTTGATAAGACTATGTGCAGATTTTCCAGCAGAAATCATGGAGGCAAGAAGGAAGTGGTGTGCTATGTTTAAGATACTGAAAGAGAAAAACAATGAGCCAAGAATCCTATATCCAGCAAAACCATCCTTCAAATATAAGAGAGAGTTCAAAATATTCTCTGACAATGACAGAGTTTGTGAACAAGATACCTGTTCTGCAGGAAATACTAAAGGGAGCACTACAGACAGACAGGAAAAGACAGGAGTGAGAGGTTTTTGGTGATGGTAGTACAGCAATGTAAGCACTCTGAACAAAGATAACTATGAATATGGTAGAAAGAGGAAGGTTAGGAGCATGTGGGACACCAAAAGGAAAGAGGAAAGATAAAGACTGGGACTGCATAACTCAGTGAAACTTAGAATGTTCAAGAATTGTGTTAAAATGTAGAAATGTTTTTTCATGAGGGAGAACAAATGAATGTCAACCTTGCAAGATGTTAAAAATAGGGAGGTATTGGGGGAAAATACAATCAATGTAAACTAGAGACCATAATCAACAGAAACATTATATTATGCTTCCTTTAATGTAACAAAGGCAATATACTAAGGCTAAATGCATATAAGGGGCAAAAGGGAGGGGTATGGGACTCTTGGCTTTGGTAATGTCTGACTTTTCTACTTTAGTTTAATATTATCATTCCTTTTGTTTCTTCCTAGCTGTAATGTTTTTTCTTTTTCTTTTTTCTTTTTCTTTTGCCTGTCTACCTGCTTGGACTCTTCCTCTTGCTTTGTGGAAGAAATGGAGATGTTCTTATATAGATAGTGGTGAGGGTGGTGAATACATAAATATGTGGCTATACAGGGAACCATCAATTTTTTACTTAGGATGGAATGTATGGTGTTTGAACCAAACTGCCTTAAATAATGGGTTGATGAAGAAACCTTGGGGGCACTATATTGAGTGAAATAAGTCAGACACATAAGGACAAATATTGCAGGGTCTCACTGATATGAACTAATTATAATATGTAAACTCATAAGCATGAAATATAAGTTACCAGGATATAGAATAAGGCTAAAGAATGGGGAGCAGTTGCTTATTATAAGCAGAATGTTCAACTAGGTTGAACTTAAATATTTGGAAATGAACAGAGGTGACAGTAGCACATTGTGAGAATAACTAACAGTGCTGAGTGGTGTGTGAGTGTGGTGGAAAGGGGAAGCTCAGAGTCATGTATGTCACCAGAAAGAAAGTTGGAGGTTAAAAGATGGGAATGTATAAAATAGTCAGTCTTATGTTGAGCAATGCCCATGATTAACTGTACAAATATTAGAAATCTCTTCCATGAAACAGAATAAATGTATGACACTATAACTAGAAGTTAATAATAGAGGTGCATATGGGGAAAATTATACCTCTTGGAAACTATATACCTCAGTATTTTAACGTTCTTTCATCAACAGTAACAAATGTACTATACCAACACTATGAGTCAACAATGGAGGGGGGTACGTTAGGGATATGGAGAATTTGAGTTTCCTTTTACTGTCTTTATTTCTTTTCTGGAGTAATGAAAATGTTCTAAAAATTGAAAAATAATTAATTGTGGTGATGGATGCACAGCTCTATGGTGGTACTGGAGGCAATTGATTTTACACTTTGAATCTATGGATAATTGTATGTTAACAATCACAATAAAAAATGCTAACTAGCCAAAAAACAAACAAACAAACAAACAAAAAAAACAACCCAATCAGGATCATCCTTTACCCATTGGCCTGCTTTGTCTTAGTCCTAACCAGATTGGCTTCATCCATATCTCTAATTGAATTCTAAACTCATTTTCAGCTCTTTCAACTGTTGCCATATGAGGTAATACTGACATTCATCACTGCCAAGCTCTAGTTCCAAGTCTCAGGTGTCACACAGATACCCATAGTTCCAGAGACCATCCAGATTAAACACAAGGAACAGGAAGAAATGTGACTGCTGTAAGAGCATACAATCTAGGGACCACTACAATAAGCATTTCCCTGATAAGAGTTTACACATTATAGTCCAAATTAGTGAGGCATTATAATGTTTGTCCTCTTGTTTCTGACATACTTAACTCAAAATGCTGTACTCAAGATCCATTCACCTAGTTGTGTGTCTCACAGCTTTATTCCTTCTTGTAGCTTCTCAATATTCTATTGTATGCAGATACCACAGTTCACCATTCTGTTCATCTATTAATTTACCCTTAGGCCACCTCCATCCATTGCAAATTGTGAATACTGTGGCCATAAACACCAGTGTGCAATTGTCCATTTGTGTCCCTGCTCTCAGATCTTCCAAGTATATAGCAAATGTAAATTACATTTGTATGTTACAGAGTCCCAGTCTTTATCATCCATCTTTCCCTCTGGTGTCAAACATGCCCCCAGCCCTCCTCTTTCAACTTTACTCACAGACATCTTTTGTCAGTGTACCTACAATACTGTGCTAACATCACACAGCACTGCAGTATCCATTTCTGGATCTACATAATCAATCCTGTTGAACATTCTATAATCCTTCAGCATCAAATGCCTGATCTCTAACCTCTTTCTATCTCCTGATGAACTGCATTCTTTGCTTTAACTTTCAAAGTTTGTTCATATTAACGAAACTATATAGTATTTGTCCTTTTGTTTCTGGCTAACTTCTCTCAACATAATGTCCTCAAGGTTCATCTACATTATATATTCCTTGACTTTGTTCTGTCTTACAGCTGTGTAATGTTCCATTGTGTGTACATACCACAGTTTGTTTATCCACTCATCTGATGATGGACACTTGGGCTATTTCCATCTCTTGGCAATCATGAATAATCCTGCTATCAACATCAGTTTACAAATGTCCGTTCATGTCTTAGCTTTCAGTTCCTCTGAGTATATACCTAGTAATGGAATTTCTGGATCATGTGTGAGGAACTGCCACACTGCCTTCCAGAGTGACTGCAGCATTCTACATTCCCATCAACAGTGAATACATGTGCCTCTTTCTCCATGTCCTCTCTAGCACTTGTAATTTTCTGTTTTTTTTTTGGATAATGGCCATTCTGGTAGGTGTGAGATGATATCTCATTGTGGTTTTGATTTGCATTTCCCTGATAGCCAGGAAAGTTGAGGATCTTTGAGTAGATACCTTCTAGATGTAGGAAAATATTATACTTTAAACATATGGATGGACCCAATAGAGAGCTTATAGCTTTAATTTAAAACTTTTCAGGCATGAGTCACATATAAAAACACAGAAACACAGAAAACATGGAAATATATATTTATAGAAACTCTAAAATAGAGTTTTGCAAAAAATTTTTGTAGATTTTGAGTACCAACTTAACAGGCAACCCATTTGGTCTAATTTGGGAGCCCATTTTTTCAAGTGCTCTTTTAAGATATCTAATTTTATTCCACTGAAAAGTCCCCTATAAGATCCATTGTAATTCTAAGTTATCCTTAGTGATGTTCTGCTTTTAGCTAAGCAGGTGTAAATCCATGTCCCATAGTTTTAAAGCATAAACATGCTGGGGTGCCAGCAGTGAAGTGCTCTTAGAATTTAGGGATCCCATAATCAGCAGCAAAAAGGTGCAGACTCCGTATCAGAAATGCTGTGAACAAAAGGGTAAGAATTCAGCTCCCCCAATAAGGGACTTTCCAGCTAAGAATAATTAGCCATTAACCCCTGGACTATTAGGAACTCAGTGAGATCAGAGAGATCAAGTACAAAAAAAAGTGGAGCTCCAATATGAGAGGAAACTCACCAGTGACTCTGAAAATACAGCAAGAAGGACAGGGAATACAATGGAAAGCCTGAGGTGCCATGCCAGTCTTTCAGGTTATTCAAATCACCAGCATTTTTACTTTGGGTCCCTTTTTGTCATCAAACAATTTAAATAAAAGCATGAGCAAAATTTGGTTGGATCACAGAGAGTTTTATTAAATAAGTAATGAATTGGGGAGATTCCAATCACCAAAGGGAGAGAGGAATTTCACTGAACAAAGAGAGCAAGGAGTTTTTTTATAGACAGAGCAAGGGTGACCTTGGGAGAAATTCTCCATTGCTTTTGTTGAGAAAGGAGGAGGTTTGTAGGCATAAGATATGGAGCTAGTGGTTGGCTGATTAAGATTCTGGGCAAATCTGACATTTAGAGAATAGAAACTTATATTTCTTTGGTTTGCTGATAGGGGACTTAGCAGGGCATCTCAATTTGTGTCTAATAGATTTTATTTATCATGTCTACCCTTAAAAATCTGAAGTTATTCACAAACTCAAAAAATTCAGAATACTTTCATTAAAAGTAAAACATTTCTTTTTGTAGTGTAATATGTATACATTTAAATATATATGTATAAAATAAACTTATGCTGTTTTATATTTTAATAGAGTTCTATGTGTCTTTCATGTTAGATTTTCATGCAGAGATTTTTCACCAAATTTAGAAAAGAGATAAAAAATAAAACTAGTGATTGAATTCCACTCAAATATAATATTCAATTGTGAATGAGATGGCAATAAAATTTTGTACTACATTGTGTTGTGTACTATTTATTTTCCTCTTGACCAAAAAGTAAAGTATAAAACTAAAGTATAAAATTGGCTTCCACATCCTTAACATGTTTCAGAGTGCTATGTGATCTATACGTATCATCCCCTTCCTCCATCCTCCTTCACAGTACCATATTTTACTTTTGCTGCATCATTATGTATGTTGGATGCTTTTATATTTGTTCATCTTTGATTTATTTTAAGTCCAGAGATCTTTCAGAGAATTGCAGCTTTACATCAGTAGTCTCCCAGTGTGTCAGGTTCCTTGCTGTATCTCCAGGGCCTAGAGTATTTTTGGTATAAAAAAGCACACAAAAGTGTTTATTTCTTTCATAAGAGATGGGAAATTTTCAGTGATTATTTCCTGCTTTATTCTTTCTGTCCCTGTATTAGTTAGGGTTCTCTAGAGAAACTGAACAAAAGGAGATGCGACTGGGAATGCATGAGCCCAAATTCCATAGGGCAGAATGCATGAGTCCAAATTTCATAGGGCAGGCTGTGAACTGACAACTCAGATGAAGGTCTTCAATTAGCTCCCTAGGAGAGACTGGCTGGCTGAAGAAAAAGTAAAGGTTCCCTTCTCCCTTAAAAATCTTCAATAGAATGTACTGAGTTCAACTGATTGGATTCCCCCATTGCTGATGAAACTCCCTTAGTTGATCATAGATGTAATCAGCCACAGATGCAATCAACTGAAGATTTAATAAGCCAGTCTTCTTGTTTATTAACAAGCCATGAAACATCCTTGCAGTAAAGGTTACCACCAGTGCTTGCTTGACCAGACAACTGGGCACCATCAACTGGCCAAGTTGACACATGAACCTAAATCATCACAATTCACCATGGAATAGTATTCATTATTAAGTCATAAAAATGAATGAAGTTCTTATACATGTGAAAATATGTATGAACCTTGAAGAACTCATCAGTAAAATAAGTCAAACACAAAAGGACACATATCATATGATCTCACTGATGTGTTAAGCAATGGATGAAATAATTAGAATAACAAACTCATAGAGTCAGAATATAGAATATAGTTTTCAAAGGGATGGGGTAGATGTAGGGAATAGGTTATTAATGCTTAAAATGTGAAAATTCTGTTTGGGATGTAGGAAATGATTTGGTAAAGGGTGGTATTTATTGTAGCACATCCTTGGGAATGTAATTAACAGCACTTAGTTATATATTTGAATGTGGTTTAAAGGGTGAATTTGTGGTTCTACATATGGTACTAGAATAAAAATGAATCCATGGAACTGCACAACACCAATACTAAATCATAGACTATAGTTAATAGAATTATAAATCTGTGTTTCATCAATTTTAACAAACACACTACAAAAATTTCATGAACTTGATAACAGCACTTAAAGTGCTTACATAAGTGAATATTCTTTTTAATAAATATATGTGGAAATATTGTGTTCAAGGAGAATGGTGTATATAACTTCTCAGATGAGAGGATGATAAAGATATATTGTAGGAAGATAGACACATATATAGAAAGAAGCAATGATACAGAAAATGTGGAGAAATTCTAAAAGTTTGTAGGTCTGGTTATCTGGGTGGATGGTAGGTTGGGACAATCTCTTATATGTCCCAATAATGCCTTTTGGGGCATTTGCTCCAGCATTATTAAATCCAGGCTGGGATCATGTATTGCCTTTATTGTTGTCTCTTCAATCTACCCTCTTCTCTCTCTTTTACTCATTTAAAATGAGAAATATAGGCAAGATAAACTTTCACATGTCAACCACTCTAAGATATGCAACTGGGATTAATCACACTTAAAATGCTGTGCTTCCCTCACCACCATGCATTGCCCAAAAGTTCCATCACCTCAAAAAGTCTACACCCATAATGAATGGATTCCACACTCTCCCTTTTCTCTTTCCCCTGCAACCTGCACTCTACTTTCTGTCTCTATGAATTTGCACACTCTAGTTATTTCATACTAGAGGACTCATACAATATTTATCCATCTGTGACTTCAAGGTTCATCCTTGTGGCAGCATGCTTCATAACCTCACTCTTTAGGTTGAACAAAACTCCAATGAATGTATGTACCACATTCTGTTTATGCATTCATATGCTGTGGACTTCTGGGTCATATCCATCCTCTGACTATGAGCAATGCTGCTATTAAATTTGAAGTTCAAATATCTGCATGGGTCCCTGTTTTTATAATTTTTGGTATATACATTGTGTTGGAAATGCTAAGCAAAATAGTATTTCCATACCCAATTTCATTATGAACCATGAAACCTCTCACACAATATCTGTATTATCTCAGAGTGCACCAAAATTTTACTAGGATTCCCATTTCTCTGTGTCTACACCAGCACCTGTTACTTTCTATTTTTTAAATAATTGTGTTCCTAATGAGTGTGAGTTGGTATCTCACACTGTGGCTTTGATTTGCATCTCCCTAATGGCTAGTGATACTGAACATATTTTATGTGCTCATTGGCCATCTATAAATCCTCCTTGGATAAATATCTATTCAAATCCTTTGCCCATTTGTATAGTGAACACTTTAGAAACCCTACTCATTTTTTTCTGTGCATATTTTCCACTATTTTCTTCCTGGTTACCATGGTACTTAAATTTAACACCCTGTATTTATAACAATCTCATTTTAAAAATCAACTTAAGTTCAATATCATATACATACTATATTCCTATACCCCTGCATCCTCCCACCATTATGAAGTTATTGTCATAAATTATCTATTTTTACAACTCTGAAACCATGGATTAAATATTAGTTTTCACGCATTTGTTGTTTCAGATCCTGTCATATGTAAAAAGTAGAATTATAACTCCCCCCCAAAAAAAACAAAAACTATGTCATTATATTTACCATGATGTTTCCTTTACTGGAGATATTTATTTCTTAATGCAAGTTCAATCTATTGTTTACAGAACATCCTTTTCAACCTGAAGAATTTCCTTTGGCCTTTCTTGTAGGGGTGGTATGATAGTGACAAACCTCTGAGCTTTTATTTATGTGGGAACGTCCTAATTCCCCTTCACTTTTTTGACTATATTAAATTTTTTTTATAATTTATTATTAGGTGGGTTTAGAGAACAGTCATTCATAAAATTTAGGATTCCCATACACCTTGGGAACAGAAATGAATTGTGAACCAGTGCTGGCTATTCTTCAATGTATGTATATGAATTTCCTGGAATCTTGTAAAAATGCAGATCCTGATTCCTTGGGTCTGGGATGGAGTTTTGATTCTGTTTTATGCCAAGCTCTCAGACATGCTAATACTGCTGATCCACTTACCATACACTATGAGTACCAAGGCCCTGTTTGGGGTCTCGGCTTCATTAGGGAAGTTGTTCTCAAACTTTGATGTTTTTTGGAATCATACCTGGAATTTTCAAACTCTGAACTCTCAGGCCACATGCAGTAATAATTAGAATCTCTGATTCTAGGACCCAGGCATTAGAATTTGTTAAAACTCCCAGGAGATTTCAGTGTGACTTTTGAGGTCCATTTCCTTAGAGTATGCAGAGCAACATGAGAAATTTCTACATTAATTATGCAAGTAGTCATAAGAAAACATTTGCCTATTTTCAATGCAATTTTATTGACGTATATTTACATACCAGGCAATCATCCAAAGTGTACAATCAGTTGTTAACAGTATCAACATAGATTTGTGCATTCATCACTGCAATCAATTTTTGAACATTTTCGTTACTCCAAAAACTAAAAATAATAATATATTTTAAAAAAATAAAAGTAAAAAAGAACACCCAAAACATCTCATACTCCTCCACCCCCAAATATTCATTTACTTTTTGTTCCTATACTTCTGCTAATTTGTCCATACATTGGATAAAGTGAATGTGAGTCACAAGGTTTTCACAATCACATGGTCACACTGTATAAGCTACATAGTTATGCAACCATCTTCAAGAATAAAGGACACTGGATTGCAGTTCAACAGTTTAAGATATTTACTTCTAGCTATTCTAATCCACTAAAATCTAAAAGGGATATTTATACAACACATAAGAATAAAGGAGAGGCTAAGCCTACTCATAAGTGCCTATTTTGTGAAAAAAGGAAAATTATTTTCATATATATATATCAGTACAGACTTATATACCTCAATGCAACCATATTCAGATAAAAATCTAAATTAGGTAATTAATAAAAGTGAATCCATTGAATTCTACTCAAATATAAATTCAAAATTTTAGTAAGAAAACAAAGAATGTAGTAGACTGTGTTAGGTACTTAAACTTTACTGTTCCTTTTTTATATAATTCATATTGATTGAGATATATTCACATACTATGCAGTCATACAAAACAAAGCATACATTCAATTGTTTACTGTACCATTATATAGCTGTGCATTCATCACCAAAATTAATTTTTGACATTTTCATTACCACACACACAAAAATAATAAGAATAAAAATTAAAGTAAAAAAGAAAAATTAAAGTAAAAACACTACTTTTCTACTCATCCATCCATAAATGATCAAAATGATCATCTCAATAGATGCTGAAAAAGCATTTGACAAAATCCAACATTCATTTTTGATAAAAACACTTCAAAAGGTAGGAATTGAAGGAAAGTTCCTCAATATGATAAAGACCATGTGTGAAAAACCCACAGCCAACATAATACTCAATGGTGAGAGACTGAAAGCCTTCCCTCTAAGATTAGGAACAAGACAAGGATGCCTGCTATCACCACTGTTATTCAACATTGTGCTGGAAGTGCTAGCCAGGGCAATCCGGCAAGACAAAGAAATAAAAGGCATCCAAATTGGAAAGGAAGAAGTAAAACTGTCATTGTTTGCAGATGATATGATCTTATATCTGGAAAACCCTGAGAAATCAATGATACAGCTACTAGAGCTAATAAACAAATTTAGCAAAGTAGCGGGATACAAGATTAATGCACATAAGTTGGTAATGTTTCTATATGGTAGAAATGAACAAACTGAAGTGACACTCAAGAAAAAGATACCATTTTCAATAGCAACTAAAAAAATCAAGTACCTAGGAATAAACTTAACCAAAGATGTAAAAGACCTATACAAAGAAAACTACATAACTCTACTAAAAGAAACAGACAAGGACCTTAAAAGATGGAAAAATATTCCATGTTCATTGATAGGAAGGCTAAATGTCATTAAGATGTCATTTCTACCCAAAATCATCTAAAGATTCAATGAAATCCCAATCAAAATTCCAACAACCTACTTTGCAGACTTGGAAAAGCTAGTAATCAAGCTTATTTGGAAAGAGAAGATGCCTTGAATTGCTAAAGACACTTTAAAAAAGAAAAATGAAGTGGGAGGACTTACACTCCCTGACTTTGAAGCTTATTATAAAGCCACAGTTGTCAAAACAGCACGGTACTGGCACAAAGATAGACATATTGATCAATGGAATCAAACTGAGAATTCAGAGATGGACCCCCAGATCTATGGCCAACTGATCTTTGATAAGGTCCCCAAAGTCACTGAACTGGGACATGACAGTCTTTTCAACAAATGGGGCTGGGAGATTTGGATATCCATATCCAAAAGAATGAAAGAGGACCCCTACTTCACACCCTACACAAATATTAACTCAAAATGGATCAAAGATTTCAATATAAAAGACAGTAGCATAAAACTCCTAAAAGATATTGTAGGGAAACATCTTCAAGACCTTGTATTAGGTACCCACTTCTTAGACTTTACACCCAAAGCACAAGCAACAGAGGAAAAAATAGATAAATGGGAACTCCTCAAGCTTAGAAGTTTCTGTACCTCAAAGGAATTTGTCAAAAAGGTAAAGAGACAGCCAACTCAATGGGAAAAAATTTTGGAAACCATGTATGTGACAAATGACTGATATCTTGCACATATAAAGAAATCCTACAACTCAATGACAATAGTACAGACAGCCCAGTTATAAAATGGGCAAAAGATATGAAAAGACAGTTCTCTGAAGAGGAAATGCAAATGGCCAAGACAAACATGACGAAAGGTTCAGCTACAGAAGCTCTTAACGAGATGCAAATTAAGTCCTCAATGAGATACCATCTCACACCGATTAGAATGGCTGCCATTAAACAAACAGGAAACAGGAAACTGCTGGAGAGGATGTGGAGATATTGGAACTCTTATTCACTGTTGGTGGGACTGTATAATGGTTCAGCCACTCTGGAAGTCAGTCTGGCAGTTCCTTAGAAGACTAGATATAGAGTTACCCTTAGATCAAGCAATTGCACTTCTCGGTACATACCTGGAAGATCTGAAAGCAGTGACATGAACAGATATCTCCACACCAATGTTCATAGCGGCATTATTCATAATTGCCAACAGATGGAAACAACACAAATGTCCTTCAACAGAAGAATGGATAAATAAAATGTGGTATATACACACAATGGAATACTATGTGGCAGTAAGAAGGAACGATGTAAAACATATGACAACATGGGTGAACCTTGAAGACATAATGCTGAGTGAAATAAGCCAGGCACAAAAAGAGAAATATTATATGCTACCACTAATGTGAACATTGAAAAATGTAAAGCAAATGGTTTATAATGTAGAATGTCAGGGAACTAGCGATAGAGAGCAATTAAGGAAGGGGGAATGATATCCCAATAAGAACAGATAAGATATCATGGGTAAATTTAACATTCTAGCAATGCTCAGGAATGGCTATGATCTGTTAATTTCTGATGGGTATAGTAGGAACAAGTTTACAGAAATGTTGCTGTATTAGGTTACTTTCTTCAGGTAGAGTAGGAATGTGTTGAAAGTAAAGTAGTTATCTTAGATTAGTTGTATTTTTCTTACTCCCTTGGAGTAAGATAACTATTTATCAATGTTTGAAATGTTTTTTATTGCATGTTTTTTTTAAAAATTTTTATATAGTTGCTTTAAAAAAAGGGTTAATTAAAAAAAAAAGGTCTACTCAAATGGCTAAAATTTGATAAAGAAGTACTGATTTTTAAATGAATACTCCTAAAATCCTTTTCATTTTAGATGCCTGTGCTGCAGCCAACCGGTTGGGAAAGGAATTCAGGTTATCCATGCAAATAAGGAAGAGGAGTGCCTTATATAGTTCAGCAGAGCCTCACTAGATTTGGTTACTAAGAAACCTCAACTGAGTCACATTAATGTTGATTTCAGTAGAGATTTTTGAGACTTGGTTGCAGAGAAACCTCAGCTGAGTCTCATGAAAGTTGTTTACCAAAACTTATTAGGCTCAATGACCTTCAATGTCTGTGCTATGGTCACATAGGGCTGCTGCATGCTCAAGGCTCCACCATTTTCCCTAAGGGAGGGGGTTTCCAACCCCAGGGCTGCCACAATACACCCCCATGCAGCAGTTTGCATTAACCATAGGACATTGTATCTATATTTCACAATAACAGTACAAGACATAAGAATGTTAGGAGCCCTCACAAACAGAGATAACAACTTCACAAAGTGATGCTTCCGTAGCCAAGAAAGAGAAATAGACCATTCTACTGATAATTAATAAGACCTTTGATTTCAGTCTTTCTTTTCCAGATTATCTGATATGTTGAATTGTTGGCAGGTGTTCTAGTTTGCTAATGCTGCAGAATGCAAAACACCAGAGATGGATTGGCTTTTATAAAAAGGGGGTTTATTTGGCTACACAGTTACAGTCTTAAGGCCATAAAGTGTCCAAGGTAAACACATCAGTAATCAGGTACATTCACTGGAGGATGGCCAATGGTGTCCAGAAAACCTCTGTTAGCTGGGAAGGCATGTGGCTGGAGTCTGCTCCAAAGTTCTGGTTTCAAAATGGCTTTCTCCCAGGATGTTCCTCTCTAGCAAGCTTGCTCCTCTTCAAAACATCACTCACAGCTGCACTGAGTTCCTTCTGTTTGAGTCAGCTCATTTATATGGCTCCACTGATCAAGGCCCACCCTGAATGGATGGGGCCATGCCTTCATGGGAATATCTCATCAGAGTCATTACCCACAGCTGGGTGGGGCACATTCCAAGCAAATCTAGTCAGCACCAAAACGTCTGCCCCACAAGACTACATCAAAGATAATGGCATTTGGGGAACACAGTAGATTCAAACTGGCACCACAGGGTATTCCATGCAGTCTTCCATTGGCAACCAATTATGGCAGTTCAGCATTGAGATTTATTGTGACAAAGTCTTATTAAAATCAGTTACAGACACAGTTTGTCCTAAGGCAAAGTTCCCCTCTGGCTGAGGGCCTGTGAAACTTTTAACAAGTTGTCTGATTCCAATACACAAAGGAGGGATAATCATATGATAAACATTCCCATTGCCATATGGAGAAATTGAAAGGGAAACTGGACCCAAACAGTTCTGGAAATATGCAGGGAAACTCCATTAGATTTCAAAGTCTGAGGGTCATTTACTTTCAAATAGCATACCACCTCTCAGAATTTGCAGGGAGATTTCTGGGGATACATCCATTGTTAATCTAGGTATAATGAGTGTCCATAATGTGATACATGTATTTCCCTGGGGTTTTGGGGTCCTGGATTAATGATATAAATAACCTATGGCATTTTTTTTGGTATAATACTCAAATTTTGAAAAACACCAATACCCCATGGGCATAGGATTCCCAGCCAGTATGACTAAATCATCCAAGACCATGGCCAATCAACCTTATTTTCCCAAATTTCTAATACTTGTGGCACAGGCAGGACAAATTTTTTTCAGTACTTCCTTGTGGCTGTAATGTTGCCAGTCCTTTTACCTGAATCTGCAGCAATTGCATAGGTCCCACAGTTACCAACCCAACAGGGGAAGGAGTGGCTACTAGAGGTCATGAATTGAGGCTGGTGAGAACTGGGCATAACTGGTGGGTACACTGCTGTAAGGATTCTTTGTCTTTTCACTGCTCTTTCAAAAGCCCATTCATTCTTTAACATGAAACACAATTACCTTGCATTTCTGGCAGGCAGCATTGATGCCTTCCCATATTTCTTTCCCCCTTTAGGGGCTACTAACAAGGCCCATTGGTCTTGCTTACACATGACCACCCACACTGTTAAGTCCCATACACTGTCCAATTTTCAGTACATCTGGTTCATGAACAGTGATCATCCATACACTCCTCAATCCAGCCAATTGGCTACTTTGCCTATCCCAGTTTCTCAACATATACTAACAACTAGGTTGCACAACTACTCCCATCCAGGTGGTTGGCTGCCCATGTGCTGATCCATCAGTATACTGGACAGACTCTGGTATAGTATCACATCCATCAATGGTGGGCACAGAGACAGCCACCTTGGGGAGATTAGCAGGGAGGGGCATAAATTGTTCTTTCACATAGGAAACTGGTACAAGATTATCATGTATTCCTGCACTTAATGGGTTGTGGTTAAAGATTCTTCATTGCAGCAGACAGGCTCAGCTAAGCACTCCCAAAATGCCTTTTATTTGCTGTGTTTGTAATCCACCCCTATATGGGGATAGCAGTGCCCAATGGCATAGGACATTTTTGGTTAGTCCTTCAACTTGCATTCAGGATTTATAGGCAGCAGATAGTTGCTTTTCTAAGGGACTATTTCATAGATTGACCCCTTTCTAAAGCTGAGACCAAAAGCTGATGGGAACTCATTTTGCCTGTTGCCTTTGCCACAAGCCACACCCAAATCTCATATTCATACTGGCCACATCCAATTCACAAGGCACATCTGTGTCCACCCCCTTTAATTCTTGAGCCTGTGAAAGGGATCATTTAGCTTTTTCAAAAGCACCCTGATGTGGAACGTCTTATTCCCATGTTTTTTCTTTCCTAACTAGGACATACAAAGGTTTTAGAATCGGTACTAAATGGAGCATGAATAGTTTCCCAAAATCCAAAAAAGCAAGAAAAGCCATGAGCTGTTTAGGAGTATGTGGAGTGGGGTAATTTTGCACTTTATCAACAGCCTCTGCTGGAGGCTTCCACATTTTAAAATCTTAATCTACAAACTCATGGCATATAGTGGGACTATGAAGATATCCTCATGGTAGCATGGTAAATGTCCACTGTTGTCCTTCCCACATGAAGTTAAATGTAGGCTGGCTGGAGGGGTCTAAAGAAATGTTAAAAATGGCATTAGCAAGATCCCACACAAAATGAAGTTAGCCTAATTGAGCGCTTATGTCCTGTAGTTATTTCTATATGTGGCCTCTGATCCCCAGTGTCCCCTTATATTGCCCTTATTTGGGGTTCTCAACCTACCTCCTATGCTAGGGGGAAGTGGGCCTCCAAGACCTCCTCTGCCAGGGTAAGGAAGAGGTTCTTTATGTGGTATTGGTCATGTTTTTTGGCCAGAATCCAAATCCTCCTCTAGTGACCTGGTTTCAATGTTAATAATCCTCTGCTCCTTGGGTAGCTTGCTCCACAGTTTAATACTGTATTCAGCTGCCCATCAATATCCTCAATTTTAGCCCCAGCAGCTATTAGATCTCTCCACATTTTTCTATGTGACAGGACCATTAAGTCCCTTTGGGACACTGACCCATGGTTCTGTCTCTGGCTCCCCTTCACCTTAGGTGATCTTCTCTCCCAGGTATGCAATCATTTGGGCAGCTGTGAAATGGGCTGTCCTATAAGTGAGCCAAGAATGGGCACCAAAATCCTATACTGCTGATTGGTATTAAACCTTGTGGTGTAATTTACACCATCTGGTCCAATGGCACCTGATGTATAAACCATATGCTTCATCCCTAGCCCCTCAATATATCTTGTAGTTTATCAGTGGTTTTTCAATAGGGTTTTGGGTGAGACAAATTACCCTCATGGGGCCACACCTCCTTCCACTGGAATATAAGCCAATTAAGTAGTGAATTTGTTTCCATTTTGGGGGCTAACAAATATATGTGTTGATGCAAAGAAGTATGGATGGTAAGAGAGGAAATTTACTCATCTCATACCCTGAAAGCAGTACACCATCTGCACCAGTATCCCACAATCACAATAGCCAATTAAATAAAAGTTCTTTAGGTTTTTGCCCACACTGATTCCCAATTTCTCATAATTCAGAAGCAGTAAAATCTCACATGGTAACATTCTTTGCACATCAGTTGTGGCTCGGGCTGTGGTCATATTAGCAGCAGCATTCCCATCCACCTAGGGGGCCCAGTTGGGCTGGGACATGCTCTGAATTAATCTTACATTGTACCAGATGGTGAACAAATTTAATCCTTCATCCTCCTTCTCCCAGAGAGGATGGGAATCCTCATCATCTGTAAAAAAGTGCACTGGGTCCCAAGCTTTGGTAGCCCAATCAGAGGAAGTTAGAATACATATTCCTTGAGCATTAGGTAACTTTTTCCCCCTTACCCTAGTGTAATGACATGCTAATATTTCCATATTTTCATCTACTTGGCATAACATCTCACTTAAAGCATTTATCAACTCTGCTTGGGTTACCCTCATATCCCTCTCTAACTTAAGTTCCTCTTTCAGACAGTGAGGTACCACTTTGGCCATCAAGGCCTCCTCTGAAGCTGATTGCAGGGTGTCCAAAAGTGACCAGGCTACAGCTGCAGCAGCCTGGTGGCTTTCATTTTTCTTATGAAGTCCCAACTGTTCCTGTGGTCTGTTGCAGAAGGGCTATAAACCCAGTCAGGGAGTGTGCCAGTTTGGATGAATTATGTCCCCCCAAATGACATTATCTTTCATACAGTCTTATGGGGGCAGAGGTATTAGTGTTGAATAGATTGTAATTCTTTAATTAAGTCTTTCCATGGAGAAGTGACCCACCCAACTGTAGGTGGTAACTCCGATTAGATAATTTCCATGGAAGGATGGCCCCATCCATTTAGCATGGGCCTTGATTAGTTACTGGAGCACTGCATAAGCACAGATAGAAGGAACACACTTGCTACAGCCAAGAGGGACAGTTTGAAGAATGCACAGGAGCTGAGAGAGTAACTACAGTTTACAGAGCATTTTGGAGATGGCTTTGAAAGCAGACTTTTGCTTCAGAGAAACAAGAGAGGTTAAATGCCCCAAGAGCAACTAAGAGTGACACTTTGGAGAGAATCTGAAGCCTAGAGAGGAACATCCTGGGAGAAAGCCATTTTGAAACCAGAACTCCAGAGCAGACACTAGCCACATGCCTTCCCAGCTAACAGAGGTTTTCTGGACACCATTGACCATCCTCCAGTGAAGGTACCCAATTGTTAATGCATTACCTTGGACACTTTATGGGCCTAAGACTGTAATTGTGTAACCAAATAAACCCCTTTTATAGAAGCCAATCCATTTCTGGTGTTTTGCATTCTGGCAGAATTAGCAAACTAGAACAGATTTTTGGTAATAGAGAAGTGGGGTGCTGCTGAGTTTGCATATACCAAACATGTTGGAACAGCTTTTTAAATGGATAAGGGGAAGATTCTGGAAGAATTGTGAGGAGCTTGATAGAAAAGGCCTAAATTGCTTTGAAGAGACTGTTTATGGAAATATGGACTCTAAAGATATTTCTTATGAGGACTTGAGCAGAAATGATGTATTGTTGCAAACTGGGAGGAAGGTGATCCTTGTTTTAAAGTGGCAGAGAATTTGGCACAATTGAATCCTGGTCAACTGTGGATGGAAGGCAGAATTTGAATGTGATGACCTGTAATATTTAGCGGATGAGATCTCCAAGCAAAATATAGAAGTAGTCTGGCTTTTACTTGCAGCTTATAGTAAAATGCGAGAGGACAGAGAAACAGAGATAAGCTGAGAAATGAACCCTTGGTTTCAAAGAATCCAGAAATTTGATGGCCTGAAAAAGTCTGAGCTTCCAGGGGGTGAAATCCCAGAAGCTGCAGCCCAATGTGAGGATGTAACCAAACATGGAACCCAGCCACCATTTCAGTACAAGCCAAGATTGGAGAAGGACTTAAACTGAAAGGATTTGTGGAAAGTCCTATTGTCTGATGGCTTTGACCCCTGTGTGCTTCATGTTAAGCCAACAGAATTTTTGCAAGATATTTTCACATGGAGATGCTGCTGGTCTGGACTGGAGAAGACAGACAAGGAACAAATTGAAGGATAAATTTCTTCAAAGACAGAGTCATGGAGATTGAGGTCTGGAGTCAAGAGTTCTCAGGCTGAGAGAGCAAAGTGGCCCACACACATGGGAATGGTGAGTTTGCCCCAGGGGTTGAGGGGAGCCTGGCCATGACCCCTCTATTCTGAAGGGGTTGAGCATGTGCCCTGGAGATGGAAGAGAATTTGGGTGCTGCCCCAATATTTGAGGAGGGTGGGGCCAAGAAGGTGGTCTCCCCAATGTGTGGATATGTTGGAGCACTCACCCCAGCATTTGGAGAGAAAACGGCTGCCACAAAGGCCCTCTGAAAGGGTTAGACTACCACTCTCTCAAGCCCCAAGGATACAACATCATTCTGTTAATGACTTTCAGACTGATATCTAATGGAGTTTGTCCTGTGGGTTTTAGGAACTGTTCTGGTCCTGTTAACCCTGTTTTCCTTTCAGTTTCTCCTTATGGAATGTTTATTCTATGACTGTCCCTCCCTTGTATATTGGAAGTACATAACTTATTCTAAATTTCACAGATCCACAGGTAGAGGGGAATTATGCTTTTGGACAGACCATGCCTGCAATTGATTTTTTTTTTATCTTCATTTTATTGAGATATATTCATATACCACGCAGTCATACAAAACAAATTGTACTTTCGAATGTTCACAGTACCATTACATAGTTGTACATTCATCACCAAAATCAATCCCTGACACCTTCATTAGCACACACACAAAAATAACAAGAATAATAATTAGAGTGAAAAAGAACAATTGAAGTAGAGAGAGGGCCACATCTGAGCAACAAAGAGGCATTCGGGAGGAGGCTCTTAGGCACAACCATAGGGAGGCCTAGCCTCTCCTTTCCAGCAACTGTCTTCCCAAGGGTAAAACCTATGGTAGAGGGCTCAACCCATCAAACCACTAGTCCCCTATGTCTGTGGTCATGTTAGCAACCATCGAGGTGGGGTAGGCCAATACCCCTGCATTCTCCACAGGCTCCTCAAGGGGGCACTACATCTTTTTTTCCTTGTTTTTCTTCCTTTTTTTTTTTTTTAACTTTCCCTTCTTTTTTTTTTTTTTAATCTTCATTTTATTGAGATATATTCACATACTACGCAGTCATACAAAACAAATCGTACTTTCGATTGTTTACAGTACCATTACATAGTGGTACATTCATCACTCAAATCAATCCCTGACACCTTCATTAGCACACACACAAAAATAACAAGAATAATAATTAGAGTGAAAAAGAGCAATTGAAGTAAAAAAGAACACTGGGTACTTTTGTCTGTTTGTTTCCTTCCCCTATTTTTCTACTTATCCATCCATAAACTAGACAAACTGGAGGGTGGTCCTTATGGCTTTCCCAATCCCATTGTTACCCCTCATAAGCCACATTTATATACAACTGTCTTCGAGATTCATGGGTTCTGGGTTGTAGTTTGATAGTTTCAGGTATCCACCACCAGCTACCCCAATTCTTTAGAACCTAAAAAGGGTTGTCTAAAGTGTGCATAAGAGTGCCCACCAGAGTGACCTCTCGGCTCCTTTTGGAATCTCTCTGCCACTGAAGCTTATTTCATTTCCTTTCACATCCCCCTTTTGGTCAAGAAGATGTTCTCCATCCCACGATGCCAGGTCTACATTCCTCCCCGGGAGTCATATACCACGTTGCCAGGGAGATTCACTCCCCTGGGTGTCTGATCCCACGTAGGGGGGAGGGCAGTGATTTCACCTTTCAAGTTGGCTTAGCTAGAGAGACAGGGCCACATCTGAGCAACAAAGAGGCATTCGGGAGGAGGCTCTTAGGCACAACCATAGGGAGGCCTAGCCTCTCCTTTGCAGCAACCGTCTTCCCAAGGGTAAAACCTATGGTAGACGGCTCAACCCATCAAACCACCAGTCCCTTATGTCTGTGGTCATGTTAGCAACCATGGAGGTGGGGTAGGCGAGTACCCCTGCATTCTCCACAGGCTCCTCAAGGGGGCACTACATCTTTTTTTTTCCTTGTTTTTTTTTTTAACTTTCCCTTCTTTTTTAAATCAACTGTATGAAAAAAAAGTTAAAAAGAGAACAAACTTACAATAAAAGAACATTTCAAAGAGACCATAACAAGGGAGTAAGAAAAAGACAACTAACCTAAGATAACTGCTTAACTTCCAACATGTTCCTACTTTACCCCAAGAAAGTTACCTAATATAGCAACATTTCTGTGAACTTACTCCTACTATATCCATCAGAAATTAACAGACCATAGTCATTCCTGGGCATCCCCAGAGCATTAAATAGCTTATCTGTTCTTCTTGGATTATTGTTCCCCCTTCCTTAATTGCTCTCTATTGCTAGTTCCCCTACATTCTACATTATAAGCCATTTGTTTTACATTTTTCAAAGTTCACATTAGTGGTAGCATATAATATTTCTCTTTTTGTGCCTGGCTTATTTCCCTCAGCATTATGTCTTCAAGGTTCATCCATGTTGTCATATGTTTCAAGAGATCGTTCCTTCTTACTGCCGCGTAGTATTCCATCGTGTGTATATACCACATTTTATTTATCCACTCATCTGTTGAAGGACATTTGGGTTGTTTCCATCTCTTGGCAATTGTGAAAAATGCTGCTATGAACATTGGCGTGCAGACATCTGTTCGTGTCACTGCTTTCCGATCTTCCGGGTATATACCGAGAAGTGCAATCGCTGGATCGAATGGTAACTCTATATCTAGTTTCTAAGGAACTGCCAGACTGACTTCCAGAGTGGCTGAACCATTATACAGTCCCACCAACAGTGAATAAGAGTTCCAATTTCTCCACATCCCCTCCAGCATTTGTAGTTTCCTGTTTGTTTAATGGCAGCTATTCTAACCGGTGTTAGATGGTATCTCATTGTGGTCTTAATTTGCATCTCTCTAATTGCTAGTGAAGCTGAACATTTTTTCATGTGTTTCTTGGCCATTTGTATTTCCTCTTCAGAGAACTGTCTTTTCATATCTTTTGCCAACTTTATAATTGGGCCGACTGTACTATTGTCATTGAGTTGTAGGATTTCTTTATATATGCAAGATATCAGTCTTTTGTCAGATACATGGTTTCCAAAAATTTTTTCCCATTGAGTTGGCTGCCTCTTTACCTTTTTGAGAAATTCGTTTGAGGTGCAGAAACTTCTAAGCTTGAGGAGTTCCCATTTATCTATTTTCTCTTTTGTTGCTTGTGCTTTGGGTGTAAAGTGTAGGAAGTGGCCGCCTAATACAAGGTCTTGAAGATGTTTTCCTACATTATCTTCTAGGAGTTTTATGGTACTTACTTTTTTTTTTTTTTTTTTTAATATTCATTTTATTGAGATATATTCACATACCACGCAGTCATACAAAAGAAATCGTACTTTCGATTGTTTACAGTACCATTACGTAGTGGTACATTCATCACCCAAATCAATCCCTGACACCTTCATTAGCACACACACACAAAATAACAAGAATAATAATTAGAGTGAAAAAGAGCAATTGAAGTAAAAAAGAACACTGGGTACCTTTGTCTGTTTGTTTCCTTTCCCTATTTTTCTACTCATCCATCCATAAACTAGACAAAGTGGAATGTGGTCCTTATGGCTTTCCCAATCCCATTGTCACCACTCATAAGCTACATTTTTATGCAACTGTCTTCGAGATTCATGGGTTCTGGGTTGTAGTTTGATAGTTTCAGGTATCCACCACCAGCTACCCCAATTCTTTAGAACCTAAAAAGGGTTGTCTAAAGTGTGCATAAGAGTGCCCACCAGAGTGACCTCTCGGCTCCTTTTGGAATCTCTCTGCCACTGAAGCTTATTTCATTTCCTTTCACATCCCCCTTTTGGTCAAGAAGATGTTCTCCGTCCCACGATGCCAGGTCTACATTCCTCCCCGGGAGTCATATTCCACGTTGCCAGGGAGATTCACTCCCCTGGGTGTCTGATCCCACGTAGGGGGGAGGGCAGTGATTTCACCTTTCAAATTGGCTTAGCTAGAGAGACAGGGCCACATCTGAGCAACAAAGAGGCATTCGGGAGGAGGCTGTTAGGCACAACCATAGGGAGGCCTAGACTCTCCTTTGCAGCAACCCTCTTCCCAAAGGTAAAACCTGTGGTAGAGAGCTCAACCCATCAAACCGCCAGTCCCCTATGTCTGTGGTCATGTTAGCAACCATGGAGGTGGGGTAGGCGAATACCCCTGCATTCTCCACAGGCTCCTCAAGGGGGCACTACATCTTCTTTTTTTCCTTGTTTTTCTGTTTTTTTTTTAACTGTCCCTTCTTTTTTAAATCAACTATATGAAAAAAAAGTTAAAAAGAAAACAAACATACAATAAAAGAACATTTCAAAGAGACCATAACAAGGGAGTAAGAAAAAGACAACTAACCTAAGATAACTGCTTAACTTCCAACATGTTCCTACTTTACCCCAAGAAAGTTACCTAATATAGCAACATTTCTGTGAACTTGCTCCTACTATATCCATCAGAAATTAACAGACCATAGTCATTGCTGGGCATCCCCAGAACGTTAAATAGCTTATCTGTTCTTCTTGGATTATTGTTCCCCCTTCCTTAATTGCTCTCTACTGCTAGTTCCCCTACATTCTACATTATAAACCATTTGTTTTACATTTTTCAAAGTTCACATTAGTGGTAGCATATAATATTTCTCTTTTTGTGCCTGGCTTATTTCACTCAGCATTATGTCTTCAAGGTTCATCCATGTTGTCATATGTTTCACCAGATCGTTCCTTCTTACTGCCGCGTAGTATTCCATCGTGTGTATATACCACATTTTATTTATCCACTCATCTGTTGAAGGACATTTGGGTTGTTTCCATCTCTTGGCAATTGTGAAAAATGCTGCTATGAACATTGGCGTGCAGACATCTGTTCGTGTCACTGCTTTCCGATCTTCCGGGTATATACCGAGAAGTGCAATCGCTGGATTGAATGGTAACTCTATATCTAGTTTTCTAAGGAACTGCCAGACTGACTTCCGAAGTGGCTGAACCATTATACAGTCCCACCAACAGTGAATAAGATTTCCAATTTCTCCACATCCCCTCCAGCATTTGTAGCTTCCTGTTTGTTTAATGGCAGCCATTCTAACCGGTGTTAGATGGTATCTCATTGTGGTCTTAATTTGCATCTCTCTAATTGCTAGTGAAGCTGATCATTTTTTCATGTGTTTCTTGGCCATTTGTATTTCCTCTTCAGAGAACTGTCTTTTCATATCTTTTGCCCACTTTATAATTGGGCCGACTGTACTATTGTCATTGAGTTGTAGGATTTCTTTATATATGCAAGATATCAGTCTTTTGTCAGATACATGGTTTCCAAAAATTTTTTCCCATTGAGTTGGCTGCCTCTTTACCTTTTTGAGAAATTCGTTTGAGGTGCAGAAACTTCTAAGCTTGAGGAGTTCCCATTTATCTATTTTCTCTTTTGTTGCTTGTGCTTTGGGTGTAAAGTGTAGGAAGTGGCCGCCTAATACAAGGTCTTGAAGATGTTTTCCTACATTATCTTCTAGGAGTTTTATGGTACTTTCTTTTATATTGAGATCTTTGGTCCATTTTGAGTTAATTTTTGTGTAGGGGGTGAGGTAGGGGTCCTCTTTCATTCTTTTGGATATGGATATCCAACTCTCCCAGCCCCATTTGTTGAAAAGACCATTGTGACTCCGTTCAGTGACTTTGGGGGCCTTATGAAAGATCAGTCAGCCATAGATCTGAGGGTCTATCTCCGAATTCTCAATTCAATTCCATTGATCTATATGTCTATCTTTGTGCCAGTACCATGCTGTTTTGGCAACTTTGGCTTTATAATAAGCTTCAAAGTCAGGGAGTGTAAGCCCTCCCACTTCATTTTTCTTTTTTAGAATGTCTTTAGCAATTCGAGGCATCTTCGCTTTCCAAATAAATTTGATAACTAGCTTTTCCAAGTCTGCAAAGTAGGTTGTTGGAATTTTGATTGGGATTGCATTGAATCTGTAGATGAGTTTGGGTAGAATTGACATCTTAATGACATTTAGTCTTCCTATCCATGAACATGGAATATTTTTCCATCTTTTAAGGTCCCCTTCTATTTTCTTTAGTAGAGTTATGTAGTTTTCTTTGTATAGGTCTTTTACATCTTTGGTTAAGTTTATTCCTAGGCACTTGATTTTTTTAGTTGCTATTGAAAATGGTATCTTTTTCTTGAGTGTCTCTTCAGTTTGTTCATTTCTAGCATATAGAAAGATTACTGACTTATGTGCATTAACCTTGTATCCCGCTACTCTGCTAAATTTGTTTATTAGCTCTAGTAGCTGTGTCGTCGATTTCTCAGGGTTTTCTAGATATAAGATCATATCATCTGCAAACAACAATAGTTTTACTTCTTGTTTTCCAATTTGGATGCCTTTTATTTCTTTGTCTTGCTGGATTGCCCTGGCTAGCACTTCCAGCACAATGTTGAATAACAGTGGTGACAGTGGGCATCCTTGTCTTGTTCCTGATCTTAGAGGGAAGGCTTTCAGTCTCTCACCATTGAGTACTATGCTGGCTGTGGGTTTTTCATATATGCTCTTTATCATGTTGAGGAAGTTTCCTTCAATTCCTACCTTTTGAAGTGTTTTTATCAAAAAGGGATGTCGGATTTTGTCAAATGCTTTTTCAGCATCTATTGAGATGATCAATTGATTTTTCCCTTTTGACTTGTTAATGGGTTGTAATACATTGATTGATTTTCTTATGTTGAACCATCCTTGCATGCCTGGAATAAACCCCACTTGGTCATGGTATATGATTTTTTTAATGTGTCTTTGGATTTGATTTGCAAGTATTTTGTTGAGGATTTTTGCATCTATATTCATTAGGGAGATTGGCCGGTAGTTTTCCTTTTTTGTAGCATCTTTGCCTGGTTTTGGTATTAGATTGATGTTAGCTTCATAAAATGAGTTAGGTAGTGTTCCATTTTTTTCAATGTTTTGAAAGAGTTTGAGTAAGATTGGTGTCAGTTCTTTCTGGAAAGTTTGGTAGAATTCCCCTGTGAAGCCATCTGGCCCTGGGCATTTATTTGTGGGAAGATTTTTGATGACTGATTGGATCTCTTTGCTTGTGATGGGTTGGTTGAGGTCTTCTATTTCTTCTCTGGTCAGTCTAGGTTGTTCATATGTTTCCAGGAAATTGTCCATTTCCTCTACATTATCCAGTTTGTTGCCATACAGTTGTCCATAGTATCCTCTTATAATTTGTTTAATTTCTTCAGGATCTGCAGTTATGTCACCTTTTTCATTCATTATTTTGTTTATATGGGTCTTCTCTCTTTTTGATTTTGTCAGTCTAGCTAGGAGCTTGTCAATCTTGTTGATCTTCTCAAAGAACCAACTTTTGGTGATATTTATCCTCTCTATTGTTTTTTTGTTCTCTATGTCATTTATTTCTGCTTTAATCTTTGTTATTTCTTTTCTTGTACTTGGTTTAGGATTGGTTTGCTGCTCATTTTCTAGCTTCTTCAGTTGATCCATTAGTTCTTTGATTTTGGCTCTTTCTTCCTTTTTAATATATGCATTTAGTGCTATAAATTTCCCCCTTGGCACAGCTTTTGCTGCATCCCATAGGATTTGGTATGTTGTGTTCTCATTTTCATTCGTCTCTATATATTTAGCAATTTCTCTTGCTATTTCTTCTTTAACCCACTGATTGTTTAGGAGTGTGTTGTTTAACCTCCAGGTATTTGTGAATTTTCTAAGTCTCTGATGGTTATTGACCACAATTCCATTGTGGTCAGAGAATGTGCTTTGAATAATTTCAATCTTTTTAAATTTATTGAGGCTTGTTTTATGTCCCAGCATATGATCTATTCTGGAGAAAGTTCCATGAGCACTAGAAAAGTATGTGTATCCTGGTGATTTTGGATGTAATGTCCTGTGTATGTCTGTTAAATCTAATTCATTTATCAGATTGTTTAGGTTTTCAATTTCCTTATTGGTCTTCTGTCTGGTTGATCTATCTATAGGAGAGAGTGATGTGTTGAAGGCTCCCACAATTATTGTGGAAACATCAATTACTTCCTTTAGTTTTGCCAGTGTTTCTCTCATGTATTTTGTGGCACCTTGATTGGGTGCATAGACATTTACGATTGTTATTTCTTCTTGCTGAATTGCCCCTTTTATTAGTACATAGTGGTCTTCTTTGTCTCTCAAAACATCCCTGCATTTGAAGTCTATTTTATCTGAGATTAATATTGCTACACCTGCTTTCTTTTGGCTGTAGCTTGCATGAAATATTTTTTTCCATCCTTTCAGTTTCAGTTTCTTTGTGTCCCTGTGTCTAAGATGAGTCTCTTGTATGCAACATATTGATGGTTCATTTTTTTTTGATCCATTCTGCGAATCTATATCTTTTAATTGGGGAGTTTAATCCATTTACATTCAATGTTATAACCGTGAAGGCATTTCTTGAATCAGCCATCTTATCCTTTGGTTTATGTTTGTCATATTTTTCCCCTCTGTCTATTAATATCCTTTATTGTACCCATACAGAATCTCTTTAGTACTGAACCTTTCTCCAAGTCTCTCTGTCCTTTCTTTGTTTCTCTCTCTGTAGGGCTCCCTTTAGTATCTCCAGTAGGGCAGGTCTCTTGTTAGCAAATTCTCTCAGCATTTGTTTGTCTGTGAAAAATTTAAGCTCTCCCTCAAATTTGAAGGAGAGCTTTGCTGGATAAAGTATTCTTGGCTGGAAATTTTTCTCACTCAGAATTTTAAATATATCATGCCACTGCCTTTTCGCCTCCATGGTGGCTGCTGAGTAGTCACTACTTAGTCTTATGCTGTTTCCTTTGTATGTGGTGAATTGCTTTTCTCTTGCTGCTTTAAGAACTTGCTCCTTGTCTTCTGTGTTTGACAGTGTGATCAGTATATGTCTCAGAGTGGGTTTATTTGGATTTATTCTATTTGGGGTTCGCTGAGCATTTATGATTTGTGTATTTATGTTGTTCAGAAGACTTGGGAAGTTTTCCCCAACAATTTCTTTGAATACTCTTCCTAGACCTTTACCGTTTTCTTCCCCTTCTGGGACACCAATGAGTCTTATATTTGGACGTTTCATATTATCTATCATATCCCTGAGGTCCATTTCGATTTTTTCAATTTTTTCCCCATTCTTTCTTTTATGCTTTCATTTTCCATTCTGTCATCTTCCAGGTCACTGATTCGTTGTTCAACTTTCTCTAGTCTTGTACTATGATTGTCCAGAATCTTTTTAACTTGGTCAACAGTTTCTTTAATTTCCATAAGATCATCCATTTTTTTTATTTAGTCTTGCAATGTCTTCTTTATGCTCTTCCAACGTCTTCTTGATTTCCTTTGTCTCCCGTACTATGGTCTCATTGTTCATCTTTAGTTCTTTGAGTAGCTGCTCTAGGTGCTGTGTCTCTTCTGATCTTTTGATTTGGGTGCTTGGGCTTGGGTTATCCATATCGTCTGGTTTTTTCATATGCTTTATAATTTTCTGTTGTTTTTGGTCTCGTGGCATTTGCTGAACTTGACAGGGTTCTTTTAGTATTTGTAGACCGATTGAAGTCCTTATCTCTGATTTATCAGATCTACAGCTTCGTGGAGTACACTTTCTCTAACTAACCAGCAGGTGTCGTCCACGAGCCAACTGTTCTCCACAAGCCAGTTCTCCCCTGCTTAGCCTTTTTGGTGAGTGGGGGAGTGAGTCTTGTGGGGCCCAATTGGTATACCAAGTTTGCGTGTGTAGTTGGTGTTGCCTGCCCTGTATATGGGGCATGTTTCTGGGCAGTCAGCGAGGGGGGGTGGCTCTAACAATCAAATCTCCCTGGTGATCCTTGAGTTTTAAAGCTGCTGCAATAGTCTAATCCTTCAGTTCAGTCCTTCCACAGTTTGTCTCTGCCACTGACCCACAATTCCTTGGTATTTGCGTATGGCTCCTGAGACTTGCAAGTGGGCCCCTCTTCCAGGCCGTGCACCCCGGGTCCTCTGTTGAGGGATGACTGTGCTATGTCACAGGTGAGTGCCGTCCCCCCAGGGCAGTTCTGGGCTGCTGGGCTGTGTAGGGAGGCTCCCAGTCTGCTGAAATAATGGCTGAATGGGGCTTTGTTAATTCACACTGCTCTACCTTCCCAACTCTGGGACAATCAGCTGAGGTTGCAGGGAAGGCTAATGTCCACGCCCAGTTTTGTGGTGTGTGCCTGTTATTTGAAGCACTTCCATCACACTGGGTTGTCTGGGGCAGTTCTGGGCTATGGGGCTGGCGATGGGCAGGAGTGTTTCCTGTCCACCAGGATGACGGCTGTGAGCGGACACCCCCCTTTTCTTGGGAAGTTATGGTGTTTAGTGAATTTTCTCAGCCACTGGATTATTGCGTTTTGTCTCAGAGCTCTCCTAGTTCTGCTCTTGACTTGACCTGCCCAAATTGCAAGTCTTTGAAGCTCTCTGTATTGGGCTTCTTAGAGTAATTGTTTTAGAATAAGAAAAAAGGATTAAAAAAAAAAAAGGAAAAAAAAGGGCCCTCCTCAGAAATCTAATGGGTTATTGAAATGCTAAGAGACAAAGCAACCAGGGCCATTAAGGAAAGGTCCACAGGGCAGAGAGATCAGCTTTTCTTCGGGATTTGCATATGCGCCTCAGGGCCCTTCCCCTTTCTATGTTCACCAGAACTCCAAAAATCCTCCGCTTTTATTTTGGAGTTTTTCGTGTTGTTTTTTTTTTCTCTATGCCTGTCTCCTCTCTGCTGGGCTGGCTGCTCTCAGGTTCTCTGGTGTCTGGTCTCAGTCTATCTATGGTTGGAGTTTGGATCAGTAGAATGAGTTTCTGATAAGGGCTGCCACTGCTGTTCTCCCTTCTCCTTCCTGGAGCTGACAGCCCCTCCTCCTACGGGACTGAGCCTGGCAGGGAGGGGTGCGGGTCCCCTGGCCGCAAAAACTTACAGATTTCGCTGAGCTCAGCAGTTCCACGTTTTCATGAGTGTTGTATGGAGTATGCCCAAAGTCAGATTGCTCTGTGGTGTCCAGTCCACGCAGTTCCTGGCTTTCTACCTACTTTCCTGGAGGAGTAACTAAAACATACAGCTCACCAGTCTGCCATCTTGCCCCACCTCTGAAATTGATTTTCATGGGATCTTGTACTTAACTATTGTAACTGAAATGATTTAAGTTTCTGTGATATTGTGGGATGAATGCATTTTGTTTATGGAAAGATCATGTAATTTTGGGGACTGGGAGTTGGGGTGTGCCAGTTTGGATGTATTATATCCCCCAAAATGACATTATCTTTTGTCTAGTCTTACATGGGCAGAAGTATTTGTGTTGATTTGATCGTAATTCTTTGATTAAGTCTTTCTATGGAGATGTGACCCACCCAATGGTAGGTGATAACTCTGATTAGATAATTTCCATGGAAGCATGGCCCTGCCTATTTAGCATGGGCTTGATTAGTTACTAGAGCAGTATATAAGCTCAGACAGGAGGAGGAGACTTGCTACAGCCAAGAGGGACGCTTTGAAGAATGCACAGGAGCTGAGAGAGGAGCTGCAGCTTACAAAGACATTTTGTAGATGGCTTTTGAAAACAGACTTTTGCTTCAGATAAACTAAGAGTGGTTAAATACCCCAAGAGCAACTGAGAGTGACATTTTGGAGAGAATCTGAAGCCTAGAGAGGAACATCCTGGGAGAAAGCAATTTTGAAACAAGAATTCCAGAGCAGATGCTAGCCACGTGCCTTCCCATCTAATAGAGGTTTTCTGGATGCCACTGGCCATCCTCCAGTGAAGGTACCTGATTGTTGATGTTTTACTTTGAACACTTTATGGGACTAAGAGTGTAACTGTGTAACCAAATAAACCCCTTTTATAAAAGCCAATCCATTTCTGATGTTTTGCATTCTGGCAGCATTAGCAAACTAGAACAGGGAGTTATAAGCATCTCCATACTTTCTTGGTGGTCCCCATTCTTCTAGGATTGTAGCCACCCCTCCACATGTGGATGTTGTAAGCTATCCAGCGATCTCCCCAGAAAATACTACCTTCCCAGTATTCATGCTTTCTGTGGCTAACAGTTCTCTGACCTCCTGTCTGGCTCACCAAATGTTCCAGCCTGACTCAACCCCAAGACTAAAGTACACATTAGGCAAAATGTTCCCCATGGGTTTTAGTAGGGACTTATTTACAGAAGGATTCTTCTCAGTTGTGACCCATTGGGAAAGGAAGTCAGTGATCTGTGCAAACAGAAGAAAGAGAAGTGCCTTACATAGTTTGGTAGAATCTCAGCAGATTTGATTACAAAGAAACCTCAGTTGAGTCACATGAAAGTTGATTTTGGCAGAGCATCATGAGATTTTGTTGCAGAGAAACCTCAGCTGAGTGCCATGTAAGTTGATTAACAACATCATTTAGGCTCAATGACCTTCAATGTCTGGGCTTTGGTCATGTGGGTCACTGCATGTTCAAAGCTTTTCCATTTTCTCTAAGGAGGGGGGTTACAACACCTGGGCTACCACACCTGAAATACTCTTAAGTAAAGTTTAAAGCTTAGAAATAAAATCTAAATATTAGTTTTGAACACTGTTACCAAAGGAGACAAATGGAAAAAAATAAATCATTTAAAGAAATGCATGAGGTTTCCAAGAGAGCATATAGGAAAAAGAGAAGAGGGTCAAAGATTTAGTTCTGAGATGTTCTAATAGTGCTCTTTGAGGAATTCTTTGCAGAGAACACTAGGGAGGTGTGACAAGAGTAGTAGGAAAACAGGTGCCTGGGTCTGCCTGCACCTACAAGCAGGACTTGAATAGTTTTGGGGGACAGAATATATGATGACTAGTGACAAATTGTGCCCCCAATCTCCTGTGGGGATCCAGTAGTTGAACCATTAGGGCTCAATCTTTCAGATGTACAGTTCTATACTAGTAACATATTTTCAACCTAAAATTAATCAACTATGGAATTCAGTAGTGTTAAATACATTCACAGTGTTGTGCTCCCATCACCAACATCCACTACCAAACTTTTCCAACACCCAGAATATCAAAACTTTGTACCAAATAAGCATTAACTCCTCATTCCCCATCCTCATCTTTGACCCTGGCAATTAATTCTAATTTCTGACCCTATGAATTTGTTTGTACTAACCTTTTCTTGTAAGTGAGATCATATAATATTTGTCATTTTGTGGCCTTGCTTATTTCACTTATCTTGATGTCTTCATGGTTCCTCCATGTTGCAGCATGTATCAGAACTTCATTCCTTTTTCAACTGAATAATATTCCATTGTATGTTATGGTGGCTTGAGGCTGTTACATGCACAGAAATTCATCTTCCTAAAGCTAATCCATTCCTGTGGGTGTGGACCCACCATAAGTAGAATCTTTTGATGAGTAGGTTTTTTTTTCTTAAACAGTTTTATTCACACACCATACAATCCATCCTAAATGTACAACCAATGATTCTTGGTATAATTACACAGTTATGCATTCACCACCATGATCAATATGAGAACATTTTCATTTCTTCTGAAAAAATAATCCCAGACACCCTATATTCCCCCATTATTGACTTTTGGCTTTGGTATAGTGTCTTTGCAACAATTAATGAAAGAATATTACAATGTTCCTATTAACTACAGACCTTAGTTTGCATTAGTTTTATTTTTTCCCATATACTACCCTATTATTAACACCTTGTAATAGTGATGTACATTTGTTCTAGTTCAGGATGGACAACAAACATTTCTGTGATGGCTCCCCAGAGCTGAGCTTTTATGGCCTGCCCAGCAAATGCAGACTTTCAACTAGCTGTCCCCTCACAGCCCTGAGGAAGTGTTGCATCTTTAAATCTGCACTACCTCTGCCCCTGTCATGGAGAGTTGAAACAATGGCTGACAGGCAACCTTTGGGACAGGTTGAAACAAGAGCAGCCTTCAGAGTCAGGAACCAGTGACTTGCATTTGCTAACCAAAAGCCATAATCAAAGATCAGCTTTGCCCACCTCTGTTTTTGGGGAAGAGAATTTTTATGTTACTTTCTGTCAGCAGCATCCAGCCAGGGTCTGGACCCCTCAATGGCCTTCTGTGGATATGGGTCATGCATTCCAGGTGCCAGTAGCTTCCACATGAAAAGAGAAATTTTCAGTTATTTTCCATAATTTATGAGCCTCTTCCTCCTGCCTTTTACTGGATGAGAGTTCGTCTGGCCTCTGGAGTTACAACATAGTAACATCAGAGACCAGAAGGCAGACTGGAGTTAGACAAATCCTGCCATTTTAAGTCATTTTGGTGGGAAAACTGAGTCCTGGAGCTCCCCACTCCACCATCTTCCCCAGAAGTCTATCATCATTACTTTGTATGCTTTTGATTTTAGCCCTGGTATGAAGTAAGAAGTGGGGTTATGCACTAAAAATTACAATACAATAGTACTGGCATTTATAATTACACATATGGTTACCTTACAAGAGTTCATTACTTCTTTATGTCAACTTGAACCACTGTATAGTATCCTTCATTTCATCCTGAAGATCTTCCGTTAGCAATTCTTGTAGGGTAGGGCTAGTGGTATTGAACTCTCTCAGTTTTGTTTATCTGGGCATCTAAATCTCTCATTTATGAAAGAAAGTCTTGCCAGATATAAAATTCTTGGTTGCCAATTCTTTTCTCTCAGCACTTTATTTCAACCCACTGTTTTTTTTCAAAGCTTTTGCATATCAAAGGACATTATCAAGAAAGTGAAAAGAAAACCCACTTGGTATTTTTCATCATCTAATTTTAGCCACAATGGTGGGTGTGTAACTCAATGAAACCTTTCTCAATTTTATTAATTTTATTGAGATATATTCACACACCACACAAATTGTGAAAACTACACAATCACTGTAGTGATTGCACATCATCTAGTGAATACATACCCATGATCAATTTTAGATCATTTTCATTACCCCAGAACAGAAATAAGAATAAAAAATAAAACCCAAATCATCCCATGCCCCTTATTCTTCCATATTATTGATGCCCCAGTATTTGTGTAGGTAATTTTTTACTGTTAAAAAGTATTAGAATGTTAATAATTATAGTACTTAGTTTGCAATAGCTATGTTTTTTTTCCATACACCTTGTGCCAGTTTGAAATTGTTATGGACCCTAGAGAGCCATGATCTTTTAATCCAATCTTGTTGGGTGGAACCTTTTGAGTATGTCAATGGAGATGTGACTCACCCAATTGTGGTTTAATTACCTTTGATTAAATTATTTCCATGGAGGTGTGAGCCCACCCATTCCAGGTGGGTTTTAATTAGATCATTGGAGTCCTTTAAGAGAACTCACAGAAAGAAGATCAGAGAAGCTGAGAGAGATACTTTGGAGAGAAACTAAGATATGTAATCTAGTTTGCCCCCCAGGAGAACCTCAGAGTTGACACAGACCCAGATGCTTGGAGATATAGACAGGAAACATTTGGAGATGCCAAGGGAGGAAGCCCAGAGTTTGCTCTGGAGAAGCTGAGAGGACCCCCAGATGCTTAGAGAGAAATGCCCTGGGAGAAAAAGCAAGGATGCATAAAAGCTGAGAGAGAATCTAAAAGAGACAGCAGCAAGAGACATTTTTGAGAAAGCCATTTTGAAACCAGAACCCAGAAGCAATGGATCAGCAAACACAAGCCATGTGACTTCCTATCTGACAGAAGTGTTCCAGATGCCATCAGCCTTTCTGCAGTAAAGGTATCCTTTTGTTGATGCCTCAGTTTGGACACTTTTATGGCCTTAGAACTGTAAATTTGTGGCCTAATAAACCCCCTTTATAAAAGCCAATCCATTTCTGATATTTTGCATTATGACAGCTTTGGCAAACTGGAACATAACCCTCTATTATTTTTTACATTTTTAGTAGTTCACACAAGAACTTATTTATATTTGCAGTGTGAATCAGCGACATACATAACTTCAAGTAAACACTTTCAATCAAGTTCACCTACAATACAGCACTATTACTCATAATCCCAATAATGAGCTACCATCACCTCTATGTATTCCCAAACATTAAAGTTTAACCTCACTAACAATTTTTCACATATTAGGTAACCCCTCTCACTTCTCTAGCTTCTTTCCATATCTAGGTACCCTGTATTCTAAATTTTAAAACTCTGAGTTTACATGTCCTAGTTAATTCATATTAGTGGAATCATACAATATCTGACCTCTTGTGTCTGGTTTATTTCATTCAGCACTATGTCCTTAATATTTATCCATGATGTCACATGTTTCAGAACCTCATTACTTCTTATTGTTGCATAATATTCCCTCATAAGCATATACCACATTTTGTTTATCCAGTTATCTGTTGATGGACCCATGGATTGTTTCCATCTTTTAGCAATTGCAAATAACACCACTATGAACATCAGTGAGCATACACTCACCTAGAATTCTGTGAAACTGGTGTGTAACATCATTTTAAAACTGAATGAGATACCAATTTCATTCACTTCTTTGCTGTTTTCCTGATGTTAAAACTCAGTTTAAGCAGAACACTCACCCAGAAATCTGCAAAAATTGTATGTTACCTAATTTTGAAAACTGAGAATACTACCAGTTTTATTCACCTCAGTGCTGTTTCCATGACCTGAAATCACACTTCCAGCAGGACACACACCTAGAAATCTGTGAAAGAGATATGCTTCTTAGTTTTGAAAACTGAGTGAAGTACCAGTTTCATTCACCAATATGCTCTTCTTCTGAGCTGAAAACTCACATGCAGCAGTACACTCACCTAGAAATCTGTGAAGTTGGTGTGCTAATTAATTTTTTTAACTTTACAAAAGAAACTTTATTGAACTACAAGACTAAAACATTTATCATTAATGATGAATGATGCAGTAGTTGAAAGAAAAAAAAAGTGGTCTATCCAGCAGGCAAAGGGAAAAGAAAAGAAAAACTCACTAAACCAGGGTTAGAAACATTAATCATTAAAGATACAATAGTTGAAAGTAAAGTGGTCTGTCCATCAAAGCAGTCTGTCCATCAGACAAAGGAAAGGAAAACAAAAAGTCTCTGTGATGGTTAGGTTCATGTGTCAAATAGGCCAGGTGGTGGTACCTAGATGCCTGGTCTAACAAGCACTAGCATAAACTTGCAGTAAAGTTGTTTGTGGCTGGTTCATAAACAGGCTGGTTTATTAAATCAGCAGTCAATTGGTTGCAGCTGTGACTGATGATGTCAGTGAAGGGGGTGTCTTCCACAATGAGAGAAGGCAGTCAGTTGGATTTAATCCAATCAATCAGTTGAAGACTTTTAAGCAAGACGGACAGAGGACCTTCACTTCTTCCTTGGCTGACCAGCAAAGCTCTTCCTGAGGAGACAGTCAACATTTCCAGTTACTTTCCTGAGGAGTTCATCAAACATCTTAATTGGAGTTGCCAGATGGCTGCCTGCCCTACAGAATTTGGACTTGTGCATGACCACAGTTGTGTGAGACACTTTTATAAATCTCATATTTATAGATATCTCTGATTGATTCTTTTTCCCTAGAGAACCTTAACTAATAAAACTTGGTACCAGAAACAGAACATAAAATGGGCTTTTACAATTTGTTTTCTACCTTGATTAGATTCAAAGGCACTAATGACTCCATTTCTAATAATCAAGATGGCACTGACAGTCCATGACATGAGTTGGCAATGGAGATATGCAAAATAACATTGATTATCCTAATCATACTCTTGTGTGAAGCAAGGCTCTGGGTAACAGTGTTTTTGACATCATCACAGAGCTTGGCAGAATTAAGAGGCAAAATGATGCTGGCTGGCTGCTCTTAGATATGATGGATAAAGTTATAAGGGAAAAGGATGAGCTAAAGGCTTCAAATTTAAAACTTAAACACCATATGACAGATGTAAAGGTTTCTATGTGTGCCCCAAAAGAAAATCTTATTTACTGTGGCCACAGACTTGAGATTTCTGAAAATCAGGTGCTGACTCTCATTGTGTGAGTAGCAGATTTACAATATAAACTAAATTTTCAACCTCTCAGGGTGTCTGATGTTAAAGTAAAGGCACTGATTGTAAAAGAATGGGGTCCTGAAACTTGGGATGGGGACATATGTATTGATAATAATGGCAGCAAGGACATTGGGATTCTGGATTCTGCTGAGTCATTGTTAGATTTACCTGTAGTGGGCTCTCCTGAGGAAACAGCTTCCCCACCTCCAGTCTGCCCTAGGGAGCCTGCCATCCAACCCCCACCTAAGGAGATTAACCCTTCAGTGCCTGCTAATCCTGTAATCACCTCCCCTGAGGAAGCAGCCCTCACTCCTCCATCTGGAGAGATTAATCCTGTTTTAAGAGATGAAAATGCAGCAGAATATCCTGACCTAAATGGCTTTGGGGATAATTCTAACTCTTTTCATGACCCACCCTCACCACCAGTCTTTGCTTCAGGGCCTATAACTAGACTAAAGTCCCAACAGGCCCAGAAGGGTGAGGTAAAACGACTGACCCAAGAGGAAGAATGTTATACTTCAAAACAGCTGTAAGAGTTTTCCAACTTATACAGACAGAAACCAGGGGAATATGTGTGGGAATAGATATTAAGGGTGTGGGATAATGGTGGAAGGAATATAACATTGGATCAGGCTGAATTTACTTATATGGACCCACTAAACAGAGATTTTGCATTCAGTGTTGTAGCTAGAGGGGTTGGGAAGGGTGTTAACAGTTGCTTGGATGGTTGGCTGAAACATGGATCAAAAGGTGGCTAGCATTACTGGAGGCTGAAGTGCCAGAAGTGCACTGGCATAATGTAGATGAGGTGATTCAGTGGCTTAGAAGGATTGAAATGTTAGAGTGGATTTATCATAGAAGACCTGCTCACATACCCCTGGAATGTCCAGAGGACACACTTTTTACCAGGACTGTGAGGTATAAATTTGTGAAGAGCTCTGTAGGTCAGATATTACTGTAGGAACTGCTGCCATTGAGCTGGGATCCTTAAACATAATGGGGATAATCAGATTCCAAGAAGGAAGAAGTCAAGTGTCTGCCATTAATCACCACAGATAATGTGGGCATGGCTACCATAATGGAAAACAGGCTCAAAACAGCAATCAAAATAATGACTCACAGAGACAAATGTCATTGCCTAATAGATCATGGAGTACCAAATAGTAAAATAGATGGGCAGTCAACTAATTTCTTGTTTGAACTATATAAGCAGAAGAATTCTAGGTCTAGACAAAAGTCTTCCTTGAATTAAAAAGAGTCACAGCCCCTTAATCAATTCCCAGACTTGAGACATATTACAGATCCAGAGACCCTTGAATGAGGGGAAGGCTGGGTAGACTTGGGGAAAGACACTGTTACACTGCCAAAAATTTATACTGGTAATCTTCCTCCCAGCCTTCCCCAAGGTGGCATACAGAATTTTACCAGGGTAACTGTGCATTGGGGAAAAGGAAATGATCAGATATTTCATGGATTATTAGACACTGGTTCAGAAGTGACATTAATTCCTGGAGACCCAAAACATCAGTCAGCTCCACCAGTCAGAGTTGGGGCTTGTGGAAGTCAGGTGATTGATGGAGTTTTAGCTCAGGTCCATCTCACAGTGGGTCCAGCGGGTCCCAGAAGACATTCTGTGTTTATTTCTCCAGTTCCAGAATGCATAATTGGAATAGACATCTCAGCAACTGGCAGAATCCTCACATTGGTTCCCTGACTCATGAAGTGATGGATATTACGGTAGGAAAGGCAAAGTGGAAGTCACTAGCACTGCCAGTGCCTAGAAAAATAGTAAACCAGAAACAATACCAGATTCCTGGAGGGATTGCAGAGACTAATGCCACTCATAAGGACTTGAAGGATGCATGTGTGGTGATTCCCAACATATCCCCACTCAACTCTCCTATTTGATCTGTGCAGAAAACAGATAGGTCTTGGAGGATGACAGTGGATTACTGTAAGCTTAACCAGGTGGTGACACCAATTGCAGCTGCTGTTCCAGATGTGGTATCATTGCTTGAGCAAATCAACACAACCCCTGGTACCTGGTATGCAGCTATTGATCTGACAAATGCTTTTTCCTAAATAGCTGTTAGTAAAGACCACCAGAAACAGTTTGCATTCAGCTGGAAAGGCCAGCAGTTTACATTCATTGTGCTACCTCAGGGTTATATCAACTCTCCAGCCCTATATCATAATACTGCCTGGAGGGATCTTGATCATTTCTCCCTCCCACAAGTATCACATTGGTCCATTATATTGATGATATCATGTTGATTGGACCTAGTGAGCAAGAAATAGCAACTACTTTAGATTTGTTGGTAGGGTATTTGCCTGGAAGAAGATGGGAGATAAATCCAACAAAAATACAGTGGCCTTCCACCTCAGTAAAATTTCTAGGTGTCCAGTGGTGTGAGGCCTGTTGAGATATCCCTTCTAAGGTGAAGGATAAGCTGTTGCATCTGGCCTCTCCTATGACCAAAACGAAAAGATACACAATGCTTAGTTTGTCTCTTTGGATTTTGGAGAAAACATATTCCTCATTTGTGTGTGCTACACTGGATTATTACTGCATTACCAGAAAAGCTTCTAGTTTTGAGTGGTGGACAGAACAAGATGAGGCTCTGCAACAGGTCCAGGCTGCTGTGCAAGATACTCTGCTGCTTAAACCATATGATTCAGTTGACCCAATGGTGCTGGAAGTGTCAGTGGCAAATAGAGATGCTGTTTGGAGACTTTGGCAGGCTCCTATAGGAGAATCACAATGCAGGCCCTTTGGACTTTGGAGTAAATCTTTACCACCCCCCTGCAGATAACTACTCTCCATTTGAGAAACAGCTGTTGGCCTGCTACTGGGCCTTAGTAGAGACAGAATGCTTAGCCATGGACCACCAAGTCACCATGAGACCTGAGTTACCTATCATGAGCTGGATGTTGTCCAACCCAACAAGCCATAAAGTAAGGCATGCACAGCAGCACTCCATCATAAAATAGATATGGTATATATGAGATAGAGCTTGAGTGGGTCCTGAAGTCACAAATAAGTTACATGAAAAAGTGTCCCAAATGCCAATGGTCCCCACTCTTTCCACCTTATCTTCTCTTTCCCTGGCCACAGCTCTGGCATCTTGGGGAGTTCCTTATAATCAGTTGACTGAGGAAGATAACTTCTAAGATAAAAACAATCAATTTTAAGAGTTTATGTCACCCCAGGACTTCCACCCTATTCTTGAGAGAATTAGTGCATTTCTGATTGTACACTGCACAGTGGAGTATTGTCAAGTGAAATATATATCTGTTATTGTTCTCTACTTAGATATAAAGTATGGTTTTTGTTTTTGTTTTTGTTTTTTTTAAAGAGGTTTGGCTGTTCCTTTTTTAATTTAATTTAATTTAATTTAATTTTGAAATAAATTCAAAGTTATAGAAACAGTTGCAAAAACAATACAAACCCCATACACAGAACTCCAGCACACCCTCACCCCCCTCCCCTGATACCCCAATCCACCAACTTTAACACGCTGTCACACTACTATTTCTTTCCCTCCCTCCCTCCCTATCTATCATCCATCATCTATTGCTCTGTCTTCTGAACATATGAGAGCTAGCTGCACACATCCTTGAACAAACACCATAATTTACATATACAATTCCCATGAACAAGAATATTCTTTTATGCAATCCCATTAAACGCAGCTAAGAAGTACAAGAGATTCAACATTGATACAAAGCTTACATTCTACATTTTCTTTTTTTTTTCCTTATGTCTCAACTGTGTCCCTTTGAGCCTCCTGTCCTCCATCCTCAGATCCCATCCAAGGTCATCCTTGGCACTCAGCTGTCATCTATTTAGACTGTCTTTTTTTCCCCTCAATTGTGGAAACATATATACAACATAAATCTTCCCATTCCACCCCCTCCCTTGCATTCCATTAGTGGGATTAATCGCATTTAGAATGTTGTAATGCTCTCTTTTTCCCACCATCCATTACAAGAAATTTCCCTTCACCTCAAACAGCAACCCTTCACTCATTTCCTAACTCCCCATTGCCCCTTCCCCCATTTCTCTTAACCCATACTCTACTTTTCATCTCTATGGTCATATTCTCTGATAATTTCTTTGTGTTTACTGTGGGGCTTAAAATTAACTTCTTAAATCCATAACAATCTTGTTTTTCTTTGATACCAACTTAACTTCAATAGGACACAAACTATGTGCTTATACTCCTCCATTCCCCCACCTTTATATAGTTCTTGTCAAAAATTACACATTTTATATTGAGTTCAAAACCACTGATTTGTCATTAAAATTTGTATATTTTATATCATGTAGGAAGTAAATAGTGGAGTTAAAATCCAAAAATTATTGACTTCTATTTGATTTCCATTGTGGTCAGAGAATGTGCTTTGATTATATTCATTTTTTTTAACTTATTGAGGCTTGTTTTATGTCCCAGCATATGGTCAATTCTGATCACTAGAGAAAAATGAGTGTCCTGGTGATTTGGGATGTAAGGTTCTGTATATGTTTGTTAAAATTCTCTATATCTCTTTCTCCTTTCTTTGTTTCTCTGTCAGTAGGGCTCCCTTTAGTATCTGAAGTAGGGCAGGCCTTTATTGGAAAACTCTCTCAGCATTTGTTTGTGAAAAATTTAAGCTCTCCCTCAAATTTGAAGGAGAGTTTTGCTGGATAAAGTGTTCGTGGTTGGAAATTTTTCTGTCTCAGAATTTTAAATATGTCATGCCACTGCCTTCTCACCTCCATGGTGGCCACTGAGTAGTCACAACTTAATCTTATGTTGTTTCCTTTGTATGTGGTGAGTTGCTTTTCTCTTGCTGCTTTCAGAACGTGTTCCTTCTCTTCAGTGTTTGACAGTCAGATCAGAATATGTCTCAGAGTGGGTTTATTTGGATTTATTCTATTTGGAGCTCACTGGGCATTTATGCTTTGTGTATTTATATTGTGTAGAAAGTTAGGGAAGTTTTCCCCAACAGTTTCTTTGAATACTCTTTCTAGACCTTTACCCTCCTCTTCCCCTTCTGGGACACCAATGAGTCTTAAGTTTGGATGTGTTATTTTATCTATCGTATCCCTGAGATACATTTCAATTTTTTTTTATTTTTTTCTCCATTCTTTCTTTTGTCCTTTCATTTTCTGTTCTGTGGACTTCTAGGACACTGAGTCATTGCTCAGCTTCCTCTAATCTTGTATTATGAGTATTCAGAGTCTTTTTAATTTGGCCAACAGTTTCTTTTATTTCCATAGGATCATCTGTTTTTTTATTTACTCTTGCAATGTCTTCTTTATGCTCTTCTAGGGTCTTCTTTATGTCCCTTACATTCTGTGCCATGGTCTTCTTCAAGTCCTTTATATCCTTTGCCATGTTTTCATTCCTCGATTGTAGTTCTTTGATTAATTGTGCCAAGTACTGTGTCTCTTCTGATATTTTGATTTGGGTGTTTGGAATTGGGTTCTCCATATCATCTGGTTTTATCATATGCATTAAGATTTTTTGTTGTTTTTGGCCTGTTGGCATTTGCTTTGCTTGATAGAGTTCTTTCAAGTTGTAAAAAATAAAATACCAATCTAATTTTTCAGAAATACAAGTTGGTGGTGTACACTTTCTGTAACTAACCACCAGATGGCATCTGTGAGTCACCTCGAGTCAGTTCTCAGCTTTGTCCTTGTGTTGTGTGGGGAAATGATTCTTGTTGGGTTCAGTTGGTGAACTCAGTTTGGGTGCATTGCAGAAGCCATCCACCCTGAATGTGGGGCAAGTGTCTGGGTGGCTAGTGAGGCAGGGCAGCTTTATTCAAACCCCCAGGTGTTCCTGGAGATTCAAGGCTGCTGCAAGATTCTAAGCCTTCATCTCAGTTCTGTCCCAGACCCTCTATGTCACTGACTCACAACCCAGCAGCATTGATGTAGCATTCCTGGGTTTTCTGAGTGGGTCCCCTTCTCAGCTCTGACCTTCCAGGACCTCTGCTGAGGGAAGGCTGTGCTACATCACAAGTGTACACCATCCCTCAAGGGAAGCCCCAGGCCACTGGACTGTGCAGGGGTGCTCTCAGCCTGATGCAAAGATGGCTGAATGGGGTGTCTCAACCCCTCTCTCCTCACACAGTTCCTCCTTCCCAGCTCTGGGACAACTGGAATGGCTCTGGGCTGTGGGCACAGCCCTGGGCATGAGTGTCTCCAACCCACTGAGGAGCCAGCTGCAAGCCATGGGGTTTCTTTCTCCTTCCAGCTCTCCCCGCCACTCCTCTGGCCCTGAGGGAATCTGCAGCAGGCTGTCCTCCATGCCATACACTGAGAGGCTGGCTTAGCCCACTCCTGCTGTGCTTCACTGCATGGTTCCCACCATTGCAACTGCAGCCACTCCTGGGTTTTTCCCTTTTTTTTTAAAGGAACTAGTCTGTCTCCAGATACCAACCCCTGGCTTCCCCCACACTGCAGCGTGTCTGCAGGTCTTTCAGCCAGATTACTCACTCATTTCAGAATGCAGACTCCCAGTTTCACCAAGTGTATGGCCCCTGTGGTTCTTGCAGACCTTGTCCAGCTGGGGCATCACTGAAACTGATATTTTGGGTCACCTTCTGGTTTTTATCTAGTATTTTTCATGGAGGTGTTTTTTTTTGCCCTGTCTCACCTAGCTGCCATCTTAAGTTCTCCTAAAGTATGGTTTTAGGTAATGAGTATAACTGCCAAGTTGACAAGGGGTGGACTGTGATGGTTAGGTTCATGTGCCAACTTGGCCAGGTGATGGTACCCAGCTGTCTGGTCAAGCAAGCACTGGTCTAACCATTGCTGTGAGGAATTTTGTGGCTGGTTAATAAACAAACAGGCTGGTTATTAAATCATCAGTCAATTGGCTGCAGCTGTGACTGATGACATCAATGAAGGGCATATCTTCCACAATGAGAGAATGAAGTCAGCTGGATTTAATCCAATCAGTTGAAGACTTTTAAGCAATGGAGATAGAGGACCTTCATTTCTTCTTTGGCTGACCAGCAAAGCATTTCCTGAGGAGTCTGTTGAAGTTGCCAGTTCATTTCTGGAGGAGTTCATTGAACACATTTGTTGAAGTTGCCATTCATTTCCTGAGGAGTTCATCCAACATCTCCACTGGAGTTTCAGTTTGCTGCCTGCCCTACATATTTGGACTTGTGCATACCCACAATTGTGTGAGACACTTTTATGAAACTTATATTTACAGATATCTCTCATAGATTCTGTTTCCCTAAAGAACCCTAACCAATAAACTCTCCAAACTTGGGAAAGCCCCCACATCTGATACTACTGGCTGGGGAGGTCCCAAGCCTTCAACCAATCCCAGCTCTGGTTGGCACGTGGTCACAGGCAGATAGTCCCCTCCTGGGGGAGACTTCCAACTTTTTCTGGGACTTGTGCCAGTATTTATGCTAATTTTTCCAGGAGTAGAAGTGCTTTGCTGCATGTCTCAAGGATGGTTTAATTCCTTGGGGTGATCACAAAGACTTCCTTATCTTAGTTTCACTTGCACATCCACATGTTGGAAGGATATCCCTCAGCAGAGACACAGGTGATCTATTAACTAATATCAAAACTCCCAGGTAAACTCTGTCAGGCTTCAGTAACTTCCTTTGTTATATGTATCTTTAGTCCTCATTCCCTTGTAGAAGGCCCAAATCTGCTGCCATGCAGGGCAGCTATCTGCTTATGGTTCATGTTGGTTTGATCCCTACAAAATACTTCATTATAACTTCTAACACAGGCAGCATTTGGGATTATGTTATGAGAGCAATGAGGACTCAATTAAAAATTTTAAATAGGCAAATGAAAAAATTTGCTTTGAATTTTAAGGAGCCTTCTGTCTGCAATATAAAGAATGGATTATAGTGGAGCAAGAATGGAGACAGAGCAACAGGTAGGAGGATATTGTGATAACCCAAATAAGAGATAATGAGAAAGTCTTTCAGGTTTTTAACAAAATGTGAGATTAATGAAGATAGATTTCAGAGATATCAGTATTTGAACATTAGACTTGCCATGATTATAGAAATGTATGTATCTGAGTGTAATAATAATGAATTTCAACCTTCTGACTTGAGTAACTTGAAGTGGTAACAAAGAGTTCATGAAAGAGGTGCAGACTCTGGAAGAATGTGCTGAGTTAAATTTTGAATGTTCATTTAAGGGACTATTAAATACACCTGTCTGACAGACTTCAGTAGAAAGAAGTCTCAGATTTAGGAGAGAGATCTGTGTTGCATTGTGAATCAAAACCCAATTTATAGGTTAAGTAGGAAGTGTCATAAGAATTAGAAAAAAGAAGAGGCTGAGAAAAATAGCTCACAATAGTATGAAAATAAAATAATGACTGAAGAAGAGTGAAAGCACTATTGGTGTTAGGTTTCAAGGTAGAGCTGGATAAAAAGTCTGGAAAACCATGAATACCCTTAGAAAAGCAAAGCAAAGAAAAATGAAAGACAATATTAAAAAAGTAAATGTCAAAATTAATATTGCTATACTTTTAATAAAAAGCATTTAAATACCTAATTAGAGCAGTATGACACTACTTTTGAACATAAAAAGAAGTAATTGTTATCATTGACATTATGTTGTAAGGTCACCATAAATAAATGTCTTCTTAAGATGGGGAAGGATCTTGAAAGATCTCTTACATATATGGCTCTGGCACATAGTCTATTTTTTATTGTTTTATTACCATACAATCATCCAAAATATGTAATCCATTGACCGCATTACCATCATACAGTTCTTCATTCATCACCCCAATTTACTTTTTAACATTTTCCTTGCACCAGAAAAAGTGAAAGTAAGAATAAAAAGTTGAGTAAAAACAGAACACCTAAATTTTCCCCCTACCATATTTTTCCTTTAGATTTTTTTGCCACAGTTTCTCTACTCATCCTTCCATACACTAAAGGGGAGTGTGATCCACAAGGCTTTCACAATCATATTGTCACCCCTTGTAAGCTCCATTGTTATGCTATTGTCTTCAAGATTCAAGGCTACTGGGTTGTAGTTTGATATTTTCAGGTATTCACTGCTAGCTATTCCAATTCATTAGAACCTAAAAAGAGTTATTTATACTGTGCATAAGAGTGCTCACCAGAGTGACCACTCAGCATCTTTTGGAATCTCTCAGCCACTGAAACTTTATTTCATTTCATTTCACACCCCCCTTTTGGTCAAGAAGATGTGATCCATCCCACAATGCTAGGTCTAGACTCTTTCCTGGGACTCATATTCCATGCTGCCAGGGAGATTGACACCTCTGGGTGTCAGATCCCACATAGCGGGGAGGGCAGTGCTTTCACCTGCCCATTTGGCTTAGCTAGAGAAAGAGGGCCACATCTGAGCAACAAAGAAGCATTCTGGGGGAGACACTTAGGCACAGTTATAAGCAGGTCTAGCCTCTTCTTTGTGCAACAGGCTTCCAAAGGGCAAGTCCCATGATAGACAGTTCGGCATATCAAATGGCCAGTCCTCAAAGTTTGTGGGAAACCCCAACAACTCTGCATTTTCCCCGAGATCTTCAGGCAGGCTTTGCATATTTTTTCATTGTTTATTAATTAACTATTAACTATATCAAAAAAAAAACCATACAATAAAAGAACATTTCAAACAAATGAAAACCAGGGAATAAGAAAAAGGCACCTAACCTAAAATAACTACATTACTTCCAATATGTTCCTATTCGACCCCAAGAAAATATACTGACTATAACCAAGCAAAGGAATAAGAGTCAGATAACCTAAGATAACAACATTTCTGTGAACTTGTTCCTACCATACCCTCCAGAAATTAACAAACCATAGTCATTTCTGGGCATTCCCAGAAGGCTAAATTTACCCATGATAACTTATCTGTTCTTATTGGGTTATTGTTCCCCCTTCACTAATTGCTCTCTATTGCTAGGTCCCTTACATTCTACATTATAAACCATTTATTTTACATTTTTCAATGTTCACATTAGTGGTAGCATATATTTTTCTTTTTGTGTCTGGCATATTTTGTTCAGCATTATGTCTTCAAAGTTCATCCATGTTGTCATATGTTTCACAGCATCATTCCTTCTTACTGCCACATAGTATCCCACTGTGTGTATACACCACATTTTATTTATCAACCAATCTGTTGAAAGACATTTGAGTTGTTTTCATCTCTTGGCAATTGTGAATATTGCTGCTATGCACATTGGTGTGCAGACATCAGTTCATGTCACTGCTTTCAGATCTGGGTATATACCAAGAATTGCGATTGTTGGATCGAAGGGTAACTCTATATCTAGCTTTTTAAGGAAATGCCTGACTGACTTTCAGAGTGGCTGAACCATTATACAGTTCCACCAACAATGAATAAGAGTTCCAATTTCTCCACAACTTCTCCAACATTTGTAGTTACCTGTTTGTTTAATGGCAGTCATTCTAACTTATGTGAGATGGTATCTCATTTGGTCTTAATTTGCATCAATCTAATAGCTAATGAAGCTGAACATTTTTTCATGTATTTTTTGGCCATTTGTGTTTCCTCTTCAGAGAACTCTTTTCATATCTTTTGCCCATTTCATAATTGGGCTGTCTGTACTATTGTCATTGAGTTATACAATTTCTTTATATATACAAGATATCCATCTTTTATCAGTTACATGGTTTCCAAAATTTTTCCCCATTGTTTTGGCTGCCTGTTCACCTTTTTGACAGATTCCTTAGAGGTACAGAAACTTCTAAGTTTGAGGAATTCCCATTTATCTATTTTTTTCTTCTGTTCCTTGTGTGTTGGGTGTAAGTTCTAGGAAGTGACAACTTAACACAAGGTCTTGAAGATGTTTCCCTACATTATATTCTAGGAGTTTTATAGCACTGTCTGTTATGTTGAGGACTTTAACCCATTTTGAGTTAATTTTTTGTAGGGTGTAAATTAGGGGTCGTCTTTCTTTTGGCTATGATATCCAAATCCCCCAGCCCAGTTGTTGAAAAGGCTTCTTTGTCCCTGTTCAGTAGCTTTGGAGGCCTTTGGTCATTGACCATAGATCTGGTGGTCTACCTCTGAATTCTCAATTGAATTCCATTGATAAACATGTCTATCTTTGTGCCAGTACCATGTTGTTTTGAATACTGCGGCTTTATAATAATCTTTAAGTCAGGGAGTTTTAGTCCCCCAGCATTGTTTTTCTTTTTAGAGAGTTTTTTGCAATACAAGGCATCTTCTCTTTCCAAATAATTTTGATAACTAGCTTTTCCAAGTCTGCAAAGGTTGTTGGAATTATCATAGACATTTCATTGAATCTGTAGATGAGTTTTGTTGGAATTGAGCTCTTAATGACATTTAGCCTTCCTATCATCCATGAACATGGAATATTTTTCCATCTCTTAACTTCCCTTTCTATTTCTTTTAGTAGAGTTATGTAGCTTTCTTTGTGTAGGTCATTTACATCTTTGGTTAAATTTATCCCTAGGTACCTGACTTTTTTAGTTGCTATTGAAAATGGTATCTTTCTCCTAAGTGTTTCTTCACTTCACTAATTTCCAGTGTATAGAAACATTACTGACTTATGTGCATTAACCTTGTGTCCTGTTACATTGCTAAATGTGTTTATTAGCTCTAGTAGCTCTAGTAGCTGTGTCATTGTCATTTTCCAGATATAAGTTCATATCTTCTGCAAATAATGACAGTTTTATTTCTTCCATTCCAATTTGGATGTCTTTTATTTCTTTGTCTCGCTGGATTGCCATGGCTAGCACTTCTAGCAAAAGGTTAAATAACAATAGTGACAGCAGGCATCCTTATCTCATGCCTGATCTTAGAGGGAAGTCTTTCAGTCTCTCACAGTTGAGTACTATGCTGGCTGTGTTTTTCATATGTGCTTTTTATCATATTGAGAAATTTTCCTTCAATTCCTACCTTTTGAAGTGTTTATATCAAGAAGGGATATTGGATTTTGTGGAATGTTTTTTCAGCATCTACTGAGATGACCATTTGGTTTTTCCCTTTTAATTTGTTAATGTGTTGTAATACATTGATTGGTTTTCTTATTGAACCATCCTTGCATGCCTGGAATGAACCCCACTTGGTCATGGTGTGTGATTTTTTTAATGTGTCTTTGGATTCAATTTGCAAGTATTTTGTTGAGAATTTTGGCAAGTATATTCATTAACACAATTCACCTGTACTTTTCCTTTCTTGTAGCATTTTTGCCTGGTTTTGGTATAAGAGTGATGCTAGCTTCATAAAATGTGTTAGGTAGTATTCCATTTTCTTCAATTTTTGAAAGAGTTTAGGTAAGATTGATGTCAGTTCTTTTGGAAACTTTGGTAGAATTCCCCTGTGAAGCCATCTGGCCCTGGGCATTTATGTGCAGGCAGCTGTTTCATGATTGACTGGGTCTCTTTTTTGTGATTGGTTGGTTGTAGTCTTCTATTTCTTCTCTGGTCAGTCTAAGTTGAACGTATTTTTCCAGAAAATTTTCCAATTCCTCTACCTTATCTAGTTTGTGGGCATACAGTTCTTCATATTATTCTCTTAAATTTTTAAAAATTTCTTTGAGATCCACAGTATTACCTCTCTCATTCATTATTTTATTTATTTGAGTCTTCTCTCTTTTTGGTTTTGTCAGTCTAGCTAGGGACTTGTCAATTATGTTGATCTCAAAAAACCAACTTTTGGTGTTATTTATTCTCTCTATTGTTTTTTTTGTTCTCTATGTCATTTATTTCTGCTTTAATCCTTGTTATTTCCTTCCTTCTACTTGGTTTAGGATTAATTTGCTGTTCATTTTCTAGCTTCTTCAGTTGATCCATTAGTTCTTTGATTTTAGCTCTTTCTTCCTTTGTAATGTCTGCATTATTGCTACAATTTCCCCCTCAATACTGCTTTTGCAGCATCTCATAGGTTTTGAAATATTGTGTTCTTATTTCCATTCATCTCTATATATTTAGCAATTTCTCTTGCTATTTCTTCTTTAGCCCACTGATTGTTTAGGAGTGTTTTGTTTAACCTCCAGTTTTTTCAAAATTTCTAAGTCTCTGACAGTTATTGACTTCCAGTTGTATTCCATTGTGATCAGACAATGTGCTTTGAATAATTTCCATTTTTCAAAATTTATTGAGGCTTGTTTTTTTCCCAGCATATGATCTATTCTGATGAAAGTTCCATGAGCAGTAGAGAAGAATGTGTATGCTGGTGATTTGTGATGTAATGTATTATATATGTCTGTAAATTCAAATTCATTTATCAGATTGTTCAGGTTTTCAATTCTCATGTTGGTCTTCTGTCTGGTTGATCTATCTATAGGAAAGAGTGATGTGTTGAAGTCTCCCACAACTGTTGTGGAAACCTCAGTTGCTTCCTTTAGTTTTGCCAATGTTTGGCTAATGTATTTTGCAGCACCTTGATTGGGTGCATAAACATTTATGATTGTTATTTATTCTTGTTGAATTTTCCCTGTTATTAATATGCAGTCCCATTTTTGTCTCTCATAACATCCTTGTACTTAAGGTCTATTTGACATGAGATTAATATTGCTACTGTTGCTTTCTTTTGGCTGTAGCTTACATGAAATATTGTTTTCCATCCTTTCTCTTTCAATTTCTTTTTGTCTCTGTGTCTAAAATGAGTCTCTTGTATGCAACATATTGATGGCTCATATTTTTTGATCCATTCTGCCAATCTTTGCCTTTTAATTGGGGAGTTTAATCCATTTACATTCACCATTATTATTGTGAAGGCATTTCTTGAATCAGTCATCCTATTCTTTGGTTTATGTTTGTCAGATACACTTTTCCCTCTCTTTCTTAATGTCCTTTAATGTACCCACACTGAATCTCTTTAGTACTGAGCCTTTCTCCATAGCTCTCTCTCCTTTCTTTGTTTCTCTGTTGGTAGGCCTCCATTTCATATCTCAAATAGGGCTGTCTCTTGCTGGCAGATTCTCTCAGCATGTGTTTGTCTGTGAAAAATTTAAGCTCCCCCTCAAATTTGAAGGGTAACTTTGCTGTATAAAGTATTCTTGGTTGGCAATTTTTCCTTCAGTATTTTAAATATGTCATGCCACTGCTTCTCACCTCCATGGTGGCCTCTGAGTAGTCACTACTTAGTCTTATTCTATTTCCTTTGTAGGTGGTGAATTGTTTTTCTCCTGCTGCTTTCAAAGCTTGCTCCTTGTCTTCAGCATTTGACAATCTGATCAGAATATATCTCAGAGTCAGTTTATTTGGATTTATTCTGTTTGTACTTCACTGAGCATTTATGATTTGTGTACTTATGTTGTTTAGGAGGTTTGGGAAATTTTCTCCAATTTCTTTGAATACTTTTCCTAGACCTTTACCCTTCTTTTCTCCTTCTGGAACACCAATGACTCTTATATTTGGACATTTTATATTTTCCATCATATTCCTGAGGTCCATTTAGATTTTTTCATTTTTTCCCCATTTTTTCTTTTGTTCTTTTACTTTCCATTCTATCTTCTTTGAGGTTGCTGATTTGTTGTTCAGCTTCCTCTAATCTATTACTGTGAGTTTCCAGGATCTTTTTAATTTCATTGATAGTTTCTTTATTTCCATAAGATCATCTATTTTTAATTTACTCTTGTGATTTCTTCTTTATGCTCTTCCAGGGTCTTCTTCATGTCCTTTATATCCTGTGCCATGCTCTCATTGTTTGACTTTAGTTCTTTGATTAATTGTTTCAAGTACTGTGTCTCCTCTGATCTTTTGATTTGGATGTTTGGGTTTGGGTTATCCATATCATCTGTTTTTTTCTTATGCTTTAAAATTTTCTGTTGTTTTTGGCCTCTTGGCATTTGCTTGAGTTGATAGGCTTTTTAAAATGATATTTAGACTTATTAGTACAATTATCTCTAATTAGTTCTACAGCTTTGTGGAGTACCTTTTTTCTAACTAACCATCAGGTGGCATCTTGAGCCACCTATACCCTTCAAGCCTGTTCTCCCCAACTTTTTCTGAATCTTGTGGGTGTCCAATTGGTGCACCGAGTTTCTGTGTGCTGTTCATGCTGCTCACCCTGAATGTCACAGGTGTGTCTAAGCAGTTAGGAAGAGAGGGTGTCTTTAATAATCAAATCTCCCAGTTGTTCCTTGAGATTTAATGCTTCTGCAGGAGTCTAAACCTTCCATTTAGGCTCACCATGGTTTGTCTCTGCCACTGACCCACAAGTCCTTGGTATTAGTGTATGGTCCCTGGGACTTCCCAGTGGGTCCCTCTTCCAAGCCAATCCCTCCTGGGGTCTCTGCTGAGGGAAGACTTTGCTATGTCACAAGTGAGCACAGCCTCCAAGGGAAATTCTGGGCCATGGGGCCATGTAGGTATATTCCCAGCCCACTGAAAAGATGGCTGTATAGTGCATGGTTGTTTTTCCCTTTTTTCACTGATCTCTACCTTCTTAACTCTGAGACAATTAGCTGTGGATGTGCAAAAATTATCATCCATGCCAGCTTAGGTCATGTGTGTATATTGCTCAAAACTCTTCCCACCATGCTTGGTTGAGTGTCACAGCTCTTGGCTGTGGCACTGGCCCCAGTCAGGAGCATTCCCAGCCTGTCAGGAAGATGACTGTATGCGGCATGGTTATTTTCTCCTTTTTTGTTGACCACCACCTTCCTAGTTCTGAGACAATTAGCTGTGGGTGTTTGAAAGTCTATCATTGATGTCAGCTATTGTGACGTGTGTGTGTTGCCAGAAACATTTTCTGCCATGCTGGGTTGGGTGGCACAGCTCTGGGCTGTGGCACCAGGCACCCAACAGGAGCATTCTCAGCCCACCAGCAAGATGGCGGAATGGGGCATGGTTATTTTCCCATTTGTCACTGATCTCTGCCTTCCTAGCTCTGAGACAATTAGCTGTGGGTGTGCAAAAGGCTGTTGTCCATGCCAGATATTGAGGCATGCCCACAGGATGTGGGGAAGCAGTTCCCACTGTGCTTCACTCTGTGGTTGTCACTGCTGGATCCGCAGCCACTTTTGGGTTTTTAAAACTAATCTAGAGAGAAGCTAAGATGGCAGCATAGAGAGGAGTGGAAGACTATTAGTCCCTCCATGGAACAATTCATAAATGACCAAGAAACTAGTAAATAACCTTGAATAACTGCAGGGAGACAAACGTGACTGTCCACTCATCATCCACCAACCTGAACTGGGAGGAATGCCTGAGATTGCAGCATAAAATCTGTAAGTAAAACTGCAGACCCACACTGAGAGCCAAGAGCCAAGAGTCTCTACCTCATGGAAGCCTCATGGTGCTAGAGAGCAGCATCTCTCAGCCCAGCTCCAACTGGGGTTTTAATGTTAACTGATCAATACAGACAGTGAATCTTCAAAAAGCAGACAGAGCCTTTTGGTGACAACTGACCTTGGGAGAGTTGGGGGACATATCTCTCTCAGGATGGGGAGCCCAGAGGATTGGGTGCTATATCTGGATGATGGGTGAACCTGGGAGCCTTTCTGTACCTTTCTCTGTGGAGGAAACTAAGGCATTTTCAGCCCACAGTGCTTTGCCATAAAGACAGCCTCAGCCATTTTAAAATCAAAACACTTTCATCAGCAGAGTCAGAGAAACAAAGAACTTATTGATATGCAGTTGACTTCTCTGGAGGGGGCATAGCTCCCCAAGAGGAAAGGGAGGGGCCTAGCTCTACTGCCTGCCTTTCCAGAACCAGACCTCAAAGCTTGGGGGAGGAGAGCCACAAGCCACACCCTCTTACACCAGCCAGTGGCAGGCTGACAGGTGTACCTGCCAGGCAGAAAAGCACAGGTGTATCAATCCTTCAAGAAAAACCATCAGGGAAACCAGATGCTGAATATTTCCTCTTTCTGTGACCTGAGCCTGTCCTCATCTGGGAAAACCTTATTGGGGTGGCCTAGGAGGTCAGATGCCTAGAAAACAGAAAACTACAACCTACACTAAGAAAAATGAACCTATGGCCCAGTCAAAGTAGCAAACATACACTTCAGCTGAGATACAGAAATTTAAACAACTAATGCTAAATCAATTCAGAAAGTTTAGAGACTATTTTGCAAAAGAGATAGAGGCTGTAAAGAAAACACTGGGTATACATAAGGCAGAAATTGAAAGTTCAAAAAAAACAACTAGTAGCATCTATGGAAATGAAAGGCACAACACAAGAGATGAAAGACACAATGGAAACATACAACAGCAGATCTCAAGAGGCAGAAGCAAACACTCAAGAACTGGAGAACAAAATACCTGAAAGCCTACACACAAAGGAGCAGATGGAGAAAAGAATGAAAAAATATGAGCAACATCTCTGGGAACTTAAGGGTGAAACAAAGGACAAGAATGTATACACCATTGGTGTCCCAGAAGGAGAAGAGAAAGGAAAAGGGGCAGAGGCAATAATAGAGGAAATAATCAATGAAATAATCAATGAAAATTTCCCATCTCTTATGAAAAACATAAAATTACACATCCAAGAAGTGCAGTGTACTCCAAACAGAATAGATGTGAATATGCCTATGCCAAGACACTTAATAATGAGATTATCAAATGTCAAAGACAAACAGAATCCTGAAAGCAGTAAGAAAAAAGCAATCCATCATCTACAAAGGAAGCTTGAAAAGACTATGTGTGGATCTCTCAGCAGAAACCATGGAGGCAAGAAGGAAGTGGTGTGATATATTTGAGTTACTGAAAGAGAAAAACCACCAATCAAGAATCCTATATCCAGCAAAGCTGTCCTTCAAATGTGAGGGAGAGCTCAAAATATTTTCTGACAAACAGACAATGAGAGACTTTGTGAACAAGACACCCACCCTACAGGAAATACTAAAAGGAGCACTACAGAGTGATAGGAGAAGACAGGAGTACATGTTTGGAACGTAATTTTGGGAGATGATAGCACAGCAGTATAAGTACACTGAACAAAGATAACTATGAATAAAGTTGAGAGAGGAAGGTTGGGAGCATGTGAGACACCAGAAGAAAGGAGTAAAGATAAAGAATGGGACTGTGTAACTTGGTGAAATCCAGAGTGTTCAACAATTTTGATAAAATGCACAAGTATGTTCTTTTATGAGGGAGAACAAGCAAATGTCAACCTTGCAAGTTGATAAAAATGGGGAGGCATTGGGGGAGGGATGTGATCAACATAAACCAGAGACTGTAATTAACAGACTCATTGTATTATGCTTCCTTTAATGTAACAAAGGTGATATACCAAGGTAAATGCAGATAAGGGGGGATAGGGGAGGCATGTTAGACACTTGACATTGGTGATGTTGTCTGACTCTTTACTTTGATTTAATGTTACTTTTCCTTTTGCTACTTCCTAGCTGTCATTTTTTCTCCTCTTTCTTTTGCCTCTCTACCTTCTTTGACTCTTCCTCCTGCCTTGTGGAAGAAATGTAGATGTCCTTCTATAGATAGTGGTGAAGGTAGTGAACACATAAATATATGACCACACAGAGAACCATCGATTGTTTACTTTGGATGGAATGTATGGTGTGTGAACAAAACCATCTTAAAAAATGGATTGATGACAAAATCTCAAGGGCAATATACTGAGTGAAATAAGCCAGACACATTAGAACAAATATTGCAGGGTCTCACTGATAAGAACTGATTATAATATGTAAACTCATAGACATGAAATATAAGGTACCAAGATATAGGACGAGGCTTAAGAATGGGGAATGGTTGCTTAGTATGAGCAGAATGTTCAACTAGGATGAACTTAAATGTTTGGAAATGAATGGAGGTGTGTTCTAGTTTGCTAATGCTGTGGAATGCAAAACACCAGAGATGGATTGGCTTTCATAAAAATGAGGTTTATTCAGCTACACAGTTACAGTCTTAAGGCCATAAAGTGTCCAAGATAACACATCAGTAATTGGGTACCTTCACTGGAGGATGGCCAATGGTGTCTGGAAAACCTCTGCTAGCTGGGAAGGCATGTGGATGGCATCTGCTCCAAAGTTCTGGTTTCAAAATGGCTTTCTCCCAGGATGCTCCTCTCTAGCAAGCTTGCTCCTCTTCAAAACGTCACTCACAGCTGCATTGAGTTCCATTTCCTTGAGCCAGCACGTTCATATGACTCCACTGATCAAGGCCCACCCTGAATGGGTGGGGCACATCTGCATGCAAACAACCTAATCCAAACATTCGAACTTAATCCCCACTATTCTGTCTGCCCCACAAGATTGCATCAAAGAATATGGCTTTTTCTGGGGGACATAATACAGTCAAACTGGCACAAGGTGTCAGTAGCAAGATGTGAGGATAACTAACAGTGCCAAATGGTGCATGAATGAGGTGGAAAGGGGAAGCTCAGAGTCATATATGTTACCAGAAGGAAAGTTGGGGTCAAAAGATGGTAATGTATAAAACTGAATCCTATGGTGGACAATGTCCATGATTAACTGTACAAATATTAGAAAACTCTTCCATGAACCAGAACAAATGTATGACAATACAACTAGAAGTTAATAATAGAGGGGCATATAGGGAAGAAATATATACCTATTGCAAACTATATACTACAGTTATTAGTATTTCAATGTTCTTTCATAAGCAGTAACAAATGTACTATACCAATACT